>NC_133537.1:343674101-343814076 GCF_048544455.1 Silene latifolia | reverse complement strand
TACTTTGCTTTGGTGTTCGGCAATGTTGATTATATCATTTTTCTATTCTTTTGTGATGTAGGCATTATGAATTGAGCTACACAATGACCCCTGGAGATGAAGTTGAAGATATGTTTGCTTTATTAGCCGAAGTAAAGCGGCAGATACCTTCAGTAACTGCAGTTTCTTCGGGTGCAATAGCATCTGATTATCAGAGGTTGAGAGTCGAAAATATTTGTGCGCGACTAGGACTAGTGTCTCTAGCTTATCTATGGAAACAGGAGCAATCACCGCTTTTTCAGGAAATGGTAAATTGGATCAGTATTACTCTGCATACATTTTCTCATTGACACAAAGAAAGAGATAGAAACACACATGCATATCTTGATATGATCAATAATTTTATGTATACAATCGAGTTCTTCTTTACATTTCTGATGTTTTTATTTGTGGTTTAACAGATCACAAGTGGGATAATTGCTATTATAGTGAAGGTATGTTAAATGCTTCAGCCTTCAAGCATAATGCAATCTTGCTAATCTGGTGTATTGTTCATTTCTTGAGTTATTAGTTGGTAACTGCATAGGTGAGGTATCCTTGCCAACCCAATCTCTTAATTTGATGGTTTAATAGAGTTGATGTCAATATCAACATTCAGGGGATTGAAACATCTCTTGGAGCGATACTAGTAACAAATTCCTCATAAATATTGCAATATTGAGGAACATACCCCATACCCATTTAACTCCAACTTGCCTTCCGCAGTAAAACTGACTTTTTTACCTTTCATGTTTGACTACTGTTAAACATATTCTTTCTCTCTCTCCCCCACCACCATCCTTTAGCCTTGCCACCATCTTGCTGACACCACCATGTCCATCATATTAGATCTCACAGCTTTAAAAACAATTTTCCTTTGTATATGGGTGCCGCCCTCTTGTGTCTTTTAATGACACTTCACAATATAAAAGGTTCTTTTTTTTTTCTTTTTCGTTTTAGTCTAATATGTTGAATGCTCGCGTAATTTAAAGCACTCCCAAAAAAGTGGAGAAAAAGAATTCTTGAACAGTGTGGACTTTTTAATTTCTTATCTATTCAAAATGGAATTGCTCGTGAAAGTTTCTGTTAGGGAGCAATCATAACTTTTTGACATTAATCTATTTATTTTGATTGTAGGTTGCTGCTATTGGATTGAACCCTGCAAAGCATCTAGGCAAGGAGCTGGATTTCATGAAATCTCATTTGCATCATTTGAATGGGTGTGTTAGAAATACCTTCGTTACTGTCTTGAGTCTTGAATGAAGTAAGACAAGCAACTTTCTTCTAATATCCACTAAATTTTTTGCCAGCTTGTATGGAATCAATGTATGTGGTGAAGGAGGAGAGTATGAAACGCTGACCCTCGATTGTCCCCTTTTCAAGGTAATATAACCTTACCCTTGTGTTAGCAACTTTATTTTGCTTTTTTCAGTTGTAATCCAGAACCATAATGACTCATTGGCTTCATTGGTGATGGAAATCTGCTTTACGTTTGTATGCTAATAATCTTGCGTATTGTTGAGGCGCATCAAGTATGCTTAGTACGTTCTACATTGCCTACTGCTTGGTTGACATCTACTTGTAGATATTTTTTTAGGGTCACTCAGCCTGTATTTTTTCCGTCCGAAGCTGATGGATGTATTACTATTTTACACGTTTTCCTTATTTATTCTCTACGGAGTACCATTTATGTCGCGATCTGAACAATTACAGTTTGCTCGGATAGTACTGGATGATTTCCAAATCGTGCTACATTCTTCAGATTCCATAGCTCCTGTCGGCGTCCTTCATCCTGTGGCTTTCCACTTAGAACCCAAGCTATTCTGTACAGATTCAACTGGTAGCAGTATTGGGAACAACATCTGCTTGGAGGATATGAATTGTGTTTATGAGGTTGAAGGAGACAATTTATTGAAAACTCTTCATCAAACCCAGGATCCCGAGTCTCTTCCTAATTTGATGGAAAATGCCAGTTGTCGTGTGCATACATCAAAAACCGGTAGTGGGGATACATTTTCCATTGGTTGCTGGTTGAAGGACCCTAGCAGAACTTCTCCTGGTAAGTAAGCTGTTCACATGAAAACTTTTGCTTACCTATCATCGCTTTGGTCGCTTGTTGCGTGTCCAACAATGCTTACACCCTGCATTTTTATCAGGGTTGCAGGATGATTTGAAAACTGTTCTGTCTGGAGTTGAATCAGAACTCAAGCAGCATGGTCTTGGTTGGGAGTGTGTAATCTATGTTCATTTGTATATTGCTGACATGAACGAGTTTGCTTTGGCAAATGAAACATATGTGAGTTTTATCACCCAAGAAAAATGTTCACTCGGAGTTCCATCACGCAGCACCATAGAATTGCCTTTGTCACAAGTGGGATTGGGGAAAGCATATGTTGAAGTGTTGGCATCTAGGGATCAGGCCAAAAGAGTTCTACATGTGCAGAGTATCTCAAGCTGGGCCCCTAGTTGCATTGGGCCTTATAGCCAGGTACACATTTTATAATTTTTCATTCTCTTTAACCTCGGAAGGTTATCTAGGTCATGAAGCTATTTGCTATAAAATCTGATATCTATTGTAACTCGTTTGTCTGCTTCTTACGCAATCATCATGTCATATGTTTAATGCTGTAGGCGACTTTGCATCATGGCATACTACACATGGCTGGGCAAATTGGTCTTGATCCCCCAACAATGGCCTTGTGTAATGGTGGTCTTAGTGCAGAGCTGGAGCAAGCATTGTTAAACAGTGAAGCGGTTGCTGAATGCTTTAACTGTTCAATATCTACCGCTGCCATTGCCTTTATTATTTATTGTTCATCGAATATTTTATCGGAAGACAGAGCTGAACTACATGAGAAATGGGAAGGGTCCATTGGACAGCTTAAAAAACTTCATTCAGTCAAACGGAGGGTCTCTAAAGTAGTTGATCCTGTTCTTCTGTTTGTACTAGTCCCCGACCTGCCAAAAAGGTATTCTTGTGTTTCACAATGTTATTCTTCTTTCTGTTTTGTTTTGTTACTTGATCATGGTCCTGATGTTACAAATCGATTAGGGTATCTCATGTGGTGGAATAATTTCTGATGTATACTAGTTCAGTTCTTCTTGGTTTACTTTTAAGGTATTCCGGACCATTAAGTTTTACTTCAATTTTCAAAATCATTTTAATCTTTATTCTCGATTTAAATTCTAAGTTTTTATAAAAGAAATCCGGACTTCGATTTTAAAACCTATAAGTTTACCTTGACTTTTGTATTATGTTTCACTCTCCTTTTGTTTTTCACTTTTCCTTTTCTATATTTTCGCATTTTGAGGTGTGCGATCACCCATGGACGGTTCTAAAGGATGATTCATGTCAGCCGACCCCAAATCATTTTGGATTAAGGCTCTGATGTTGTTGTACTAGTTCAGTTCTTCACTTCTATCTACTCCTAACAACGCTTTCTGAGCATTATTCGTTGGCTCTTGGCATTGTACTGCTACTTGCTCCGTTGCTCGTAAAAGCCGTTTTTAACCCTTTCAAATATTTAGCTATCTGCAGTCTCATATCCGGATTGCCTGCCTTAATTAGTCAGTAGGTGGAGCAGAGATCCGGAGGACTTTCTGAACATGGATGAGGGCTGGGAATTTAGTATTTTTTTCTACAACCCAGAGCTAGTAACTAGAGGGTAGAGTTTAGCTCTGCTAGAATGCTAGGTGGTCTTTTGAGATTCTTATGGAATGACATGATGTTAGCATCAACTTTGCACCCTTGAAATAAGATGGTTTGATTAGATTAGTTTGTCAAGTTATTGGAATTTAAAGTAAGAAATTATTGCCTCGGTATTTCGGCACTCGTTTGATTTGTTCTATGCTCGAGGATATTGTATATGCTTAGTATCTAGCGGCGTCGGGAATTCTTACCTTTGGACATTTTTCACTGATAATTGTGCTACCTTTTAATTGCCGCAGAGCACTAGTAGAAGTGAAGCCAATACTTTTTGTCATGGATGATAGTGAATCAACAAGCGACGTAGCTACCCAAGATCAAGCATTTATGGCTTTGCAAAACTGCTGGGGATTTCAGCAAGAAACATGGCATGAAACTCTCGTCCAAAAATGCGTAGTGGTCGACCACATATGCTTGATTATGCTCGCCATTGCAAATGATGATATGGCAAAAATTTGTCAAGACACTCTGATTGCTGGGAATCCCCTCTCACAGGAACAAGCTGAAAAAATCGCCAAGTTCTGCATCTATCTCATCAATAGATTTCTCGCAGAAAATTTATTTACCTGGGAGAATGCCATGGTCAGTTTCTTGAGCGAGCCATTATTTTCTTTTGTACTTTATTTTCTTTTGTACTTGTTCAGTTATCGAATGGTTCTTGTTAGTTAATCCTTGGTTACTGGATAATCCCGTTTTTTTGGCTATCTCGATTGGGTAATAACTAATAACACGTCTTTTTTCCGCTTTCCTGCAGTACTTGAGGCTGTACTATCAAGCAGGTTCTGTAGTTCAGATGGAGACATTGTCGCTTGCATTCAGCATTGCATTCCAAGAATTTGCAGATGCCAATCCAGACTTCAAAAGCAGCGATAAACCTATTTTCAACCTCGTCCCAGTGCTCGGTACTGGGAGACGTGCAACATCTATTGACACAGTGTTGACGTGCGAGTTGTTGGCTCAGAAACCTCCCTCTAAGATTATTGACTAACCAACATTCTTTTTTACCTCACCCAAAGTCTTAGTAAGTTTGCAGGTCGACCGTGTCATTTGAGGTATTGCCTCCCGTATTGGCGGTTTCAGCTTTCAGGAGGTTTTATGTCGGGTGGTTTTGGACTTTTTGGGCGGCCTGGGGTGAAAGATTGTTTCTTTTGATATTTTTTTTAACCAAATGTTCGACATATTGATCCATGTCGATCTAGTGTGAACAAAAGACGTGGACGGTAGAACACGGGATTCTCATGACAAATACCCCGTATCTATTTGACATGATACTATATTACTATTCGATGTAGAAGTGTAGTAAACTATTGATTGTGTCGACGGTTTGGAATCTCGACAAATTTTATAAAGCCGACTCTGCTGATATTATCAACGACAATTTCGATTCCTCTAATTGGAAGTTGAGATGGATTAGTTGTGTTAGTAGGTTTACTTTTGTTCGATTCTCATTGTTTTCATTTGCCATTTCATTTGACTTTCTTTGATTTCATATAGATTATTTTATCTATGCTTAAATTTAGTAAAATGTGGTGAGAATGGAACTTTGTTTAAGTATATACATGGACATTGAATATCAATTTAAAGTATGGACATTGAGTATTTGTTTTGCACCATGAGTTTTGTCCAAATTTGAGCCGAGCAAGAATACATGAGCGGGTGAACTCTCCCACTCGATTCGTTATGATTACTACTATATTTACTGAGAATCGAACATGAAATCCATAGAATTTCTAGTCGATTAATCGATGTACTTTCAAACTTATACGAAGTATATTAGAAAAAATTGCGACAAAGATAAGGTATGAAAACCCGAATCAATCCTTATTTACCATATTTAGAGCGGGCAAAAGTGACTCAACCAGAGACCTAAAAATGACCAGATAATTGCTGACTTGAAAATGACTCGATCTGAATGACCTATGCTCGTCCTAAAGTTACCCACACCCAAAACAACACGTAATCAAAATGGCGATAACTACACAACCGAAAATGAATTTTGAACCCGACACTTTTCCGACTCAACCAATCACTCGCATGGGACCGACATAAACACATCGCTCTCAACCTGACCCGACCTCACCTCTACCATGGGACGGCATAGTCACATTATTCACATAGTAATAGTATATAGACTAGACCATAGAAGAAGTCACATGAGGACCAAGTTTGTGTGCTGTCACCATTGATGGGTCTTTCTGTAACCAAAGGTCCAGCTAACCCTGAGATTAGTGTGTCTCAGTTTACATAAAAATACATATTTTGTGATAAAGTCACCTACTTTATTTCCTTTTCTTTAACAACAACATAACCAAAGACTCAAAGAGTGTTGTGTGTTGTGTCATGTTTTTCTTAGATCCAAACTAATTCAAATGTGGGTAAGTTATTATTAACTAACTCGACCCTCTCAATACATACTAAAACCGTCTCATCCAATTCCGATTATTTACACCAACCTCTCTTTGTTCTATTTTACTGACTTTAGATTTAGATAGATGAGCTGAAAGAAGAAGAATAGTCAAAGTATACTTGATCTTTCATCAATTGGGGTTTTCTTATCCTGGTTTTAAAGGTAATTTCTTGCTTTTTTCCTCAATTTTATGGAATTATATGCTGAAAGTTTTGAACTTTATGCTATTTTGTTGAATATTGTATGTGGGTTTTGGTTGATTTTTCCCCAATTGTTAGTTGTTGTTGATTGAATGTATTGTGTGTTATTGTTTGACTTGCAGATTTGAGCTTTTTTTGGGTATTATCTGTTGAATTTAGTGAAGATTGAACTGAATTATTGCAAAAGGGGGTAAATTTTTAGGGTTTTGAGGTGTTTAGAGGGTGGACTTTTTGTGGGATGTGTTGAATCTTGGAAGACTAGTTTAAATCCATAAAAAGTTTGGATCTTTGAGTTGATTGTTTGAAAAATTGAGGTTAAATTGTTGAAAATTTGGATTAGTGTTGAGAAATGGGAGTAGGGTACTTTAGGTGTTAAATTTGCTGTATAGAGGAAGAAAAGGGAGGTATAGATTGAAAAAAGATGGAAGATGTATCCAAGTATGCTCATAGTCCAGTTCATGTAGCTGTTCTTCGTCGTGATTATGCGGGTTTGAAGCGGATAATTGGGTCACTGCCTAAATTGGCAAAGGCTGGTGAAGTGACTAATGAGGCTGAGTCTCTTGCTGCTGAGGCTAAGGCAGATGAGTTTTCTGGTATGGTCGACCGACGTGATGTTCCTGGTCGTGAGACTGCATTACATCTTGCAGTACGCCTGCGGGACCCTATATCGGCTGAGGTTTTGATGGCAGCGGGTGCTGATTGGAGTTTACAGAATGAGAATGGATGGAATGCTCTTCAGGAAGCCGTTTGTACGAGGGAGGAACAAATTGCTATGATAATCGCTAGGCATTATCAGCCCCTTGCTTGGGCCAAATGGTGCCGGAGGCTTCCTCGGATTGTGGCTTCGGCTTCTAGGATTCGTGATTTCTATATGGAGATATCGTTTAATTTTGAGAGTTCGGTCATACCTTTCATTGGTCGAATTGCACCTTCGGACACTTATAGGATTTGGAAACGAGGGTCGAATCTCCGAGCTGATATGACCCTTGCGGGGTTTGACGGGTTCCGTATTCAGCGTTCGGATCAAACGTTCTTGTTCCTTGGGGAGGGTTACACATCCGAGGACGGAAACGTGTCTTTACCTACCGGCTCTCTAATTGTGCTTGCTCATAAAGAGAAAGAAATAAGCAATGCCTTGGAAGGAGCCGGTGCTCAGCCCTCGGAAACTGAAGTTGCCCATGAAGTAGCCATGATGTCACAGACTAATACATATAGACCAGGCATTGATGTCACGCAGGCCGAGCTTATTCCCCATTTGAATTGGAGAAGGCAAGAGAGATCTGAAATGGTTGGCCATTGGAAAGCCAAAGTCTTTGACATGCTACATGTAATGGTGAGTGTCAAGTCGCGGAGGGTTCCCGGGGCAATGACAGATGAGGAGCTCTTTGCTGTAGAGGATGACGAGAAGCTCGCTAATGGAGGGGAGCAAGATGATTTTGATGAAATATTAACGGCCGAAGAGAGAAAACAATTAGATTCGGCTCTTCGAATGGGAAATTCCGAGGGGGTTGGTGAGGATGATGATCATGCTGATGCTAATCGTCGTGAAAATGGGTCAGGAGTTTCCATTGAAAATGGCGAGTCTTTTGGCAACGGTAAAGAGAAGAAAACTTGGTATGCTTGGAACAAGAAGGGTTCCAAAAATTCAGCTGATGAATCTGAAGATCCGAAGATTCTAAAGAAGTTCTCAAAGCTTGCGCCTGAAGCTCAGAAGGAGACTGTGGGCGATTCCAAGAAGACGAAAGATAAAAGCAGTAAGAAGAATAAGAAGAAAGGAGCTGTTACTGAGTTAAAGCATGAGAGTGAATACAAAAAGGGGTTGAGACCTGTTCTTTGGTTAACTCCGGATTTTCCATTGCAGACCGAAGAACTTCTGCCTTTGCTAGATATATTAGCTAATAAGGTTAAGGCTGTTCGGAGACTCCGTGAGCTTTTAACCACAAAGCTACCTGTTGGCACATTTCCTGTCAAGGTAATACTGTGATATAGTTTTCTGGTTCAAATTGCTGTCTTTTAAAAATAAAACTTGTGAATGTTTGATTTTATGTATAATTTCTGTTTTAAATTTTGTTAACAGTTAGTACATTCTATGTTACAACTCGACCTGAATGACGTGTTTGCCAGGTCTAGCTGTTTAGGTAGGTGGAACGAGACTAGATATTTATTAGACGACCAAAACATACCTCGGAACATATGACAGCTGGGATATGTCGACAGTTAACGCTATTACATAATAGAGTTTGGTGTTCTATTCACATTTTTGTTCTCTGCCTTACTGCTCCAATTTTACATTTCCTTCTTTGCAGATTGCCATCCCAATAGTCCCAACAATTCGAGTTGTCATCACTTTCACGAAATTTGAAGAGCTTCAGCCAACAGACGAGTTTGTTACACCTCCGTCTAGCCCAACCCATTTCCAAGATGCCAAGTCTAGAGATTCCGAAGGGTCCACCTCATGGATATCATGGATGAAAGGGAGCCGTGGTGGACAGTCGAGTGACGGCGAGTCCCAAAGTCATCGATACAAAGATGACACGGACCCATTCACTATACCGGCAGATTATACCTGGGTCGATGTCGGTGAGAAGAAACGCCGAATGAAAGCAAGGAGGGCAAAAACCAAGAAGACCCGAAAACCAACTGCACCCAAAAACGGGGACATCCGACATCCCTTGGGCGAGGAACCCGAGTAGCTTCAAAATAACAGGTTTTTCTCCAAAATTCCTGATCATGATAAAGGTAAAATCTTTCACCCATATTCTAACCTTTATGTAGGCGATGAACCAGTTCGTTTTGTCACCGTCTTGTATCGTTGTGTTGTGTTATGTGAAATGAGATTCAGGAGCAGCAGAAATCTCCAAATTTCTTGTTAGCTTACTAGTTCATGTATCTATTTATTGTTTTTCTGCTGTAGTGTATTGATTTGTTGTCATTATTTATGTGATCAGTGTTTTGTACTCCTTTAGAGCTTAGTTTAGGAAATACTCTTGTATTCATGCCACTCTATTGTGATGGATAACTATTCAATCAAAACTCTGTATTTCTCAAGTTTTGAAGTTGTAATTTTGATAGTTTCTTGTTCTTCTGGTCTAGTTACTGTGGTTTTATGATTGTCCATCCGAACGAGTTCATTAACAGCTTCAACAGCAGACAGCAGTAGAAGTATCGGTCGATACAAGATAGTACTCAATGCAAGTTAGAATCAGCCAATTAGTTTTTGGTTCTAGGGCTGTAGTATCATGGCTACCTGAAACTTGCTGCAAAAAGCAGTGAAATGCATTGGTCGGGTAATGTCCGAAAGACATAATTTTTGTAATTTTTGACTATCTGAAGAATTTTTCGGATTCTTGCCAGGATCGCAATCTCTCTGTTTACCCCGTCTCCCTCCCTCCGACACTGATGTCTCATATTCTCCTGCATCGGTTGCCTGTCATTTTTTCTCACTTAAATACAAGTAATCAATCTCGTAGTAATCAATCTCGACTCTTATTATAGACTCGGGATAAGGGTAGTTTTGATTTCGTAGTAATCAATCTCGACTCTTATTATAGAGCTCGAAAACAGAAGGAACAAGAGAGAAAGCGATTGGTAATCGGTGACAGAAGAGGGTAGAAAACGAGTTACTGTAGTCTGTAAGACCCTTTTTTTTTTAAGATTTCTATTACCATTAATTTCTCGACTATCCTATATCGCGACTTTTCTCTTTTATTCTTCTTGTTTCGATCTGTGTTACTCCGTCCTAAACCTCAGAAACCAGCAGAATCGAGGGACAAAATTCTGTATATTGACACAACATGAATATATGATCCTCTGATATACAACATTTCACTATAATACTATATATATACCCAAAAAAATCACAAGGTCATGCAAAATAGTAATTAATCTGAAAATGGAGAATCTAAATACATCTGTCGAATGTCGAAACCGGTTACCAAAACCTATCTTTGTTAACACTCAAATATCCAGCCATGACTTTCCCTCCTGTATTTCTCATCCCATCAATCAGATGACACCAAGTGGACCCCAACGCCCCGATATAGTAATCAGCATCGCTTGCCATCAGGTAATTCACCAACGGGTTCTCTGTACTCGTCTTTCTCCCTAGGCTCGCTTCATAGGTTGCCATTCTCGTGTTTCCGACCTGTCTTTTCACGTTGCTGTAGTAGAATTTCCATCCTTCTGGAATGTAATTGCTTGTCATGTTTACGACTTCCTCCATCTCGGTTGATAACCATATGTTCTTTACATCTGGGAATTGCTTGCGGATCCTGTCGGCTAGGGCCATGTAACCGTCGAATTGGACTAGCTGCATTTCGCGAGCCTTGTCTCCCATTCGAACGTGAACGCTTAGTAGCGGCCGTGGGATCCATGGTTTATGGTTCCACCACACGTATTTTTCTATCTCCGATTCTGGTTGTTCCAGGTCGTCCTGTTTTAATATCTAAGCTTAGATTCGACAAAATTGATTTTACATTTTTACCCGAACCAAAAATGACTCGACTATTTACAGTCGTAAAATGAAGCGAGTATTAAAGATTAGTACCTTAGACCATTCTCCTTTAAGACTTGCAAGGACCATTTCTGCAGCCTCCTTTCCGAATGCAGAATGTCGTTCAACGTTCATTAGATGACATGTATGTTCACTCGGAAACCTCATAAGATATCGTACCACCTGAGAAACATCGAAACCAAAATCATTCATACAGTGATGAAAATAGGACACCCTGAAACAGGCATAACATATATGACAGATCTACCTGTGCAAGCCACCATCTCCGTTCCATTCTACGATGAAATGCGAAGAAACTGCCATTAACCTCGGTTGTAGGCTGCAAATAACTCCACGGCGTACCCCAATTCCTGCAATTTTTCAATGTACAGATACATTCATAAACTGTTTTCAGTAAAATTCATTTTTCAGTAAAAACAGCGGAAAATAACTCACGTTGGTACATCCGCTTTCCATATCTCTTTCGATGAATATGTTTCTTTCGTTTTTATGATTCCCGTATCCCATGCTTCCTTTTGCTGCATTAGCTCAAATGCTCGATCACGACACTCTTGGGATGTTTCAGGAAGAAAGTAACAGGACCAACTACCACGAGACGCACCTGTAAGAAACGCAAACAGTTTACCCGGTTCTTACCAACCTTAACATTGAAATTACGCGATTTTCTGGTGTATTACCTTTGCAGCCATCATGATCAGCGCGGTTGTAGTACTTAGTAACAAGGACTCGTTTCTCAGCAAGCGCAATTGCCAAAACTCCACACATACCCGAAATTTGTGCTCCCATTCCCAGACCGGGATTTCTCTCAAAATCAGACACAAGAAATTTGATCTTTGGGTCGCGGCAATTCTGAGGATGCTGATGCAGCCATATATCGCGCTGCACTTTCCTCGTTAATGGGTAATTCTCGTCATCAGATCCTGTAATCTGCCATTATTGACACCCCAATAGCTAAAAGTTAGGAATCTGTAAGTAAGCCTGGAAAATGATCATTTGAGTCGGGTCATATTCCGTGTGTTTTTGCCATTTGTCAATCGGGTCATTTCACATTGGGTCAGGTCTGGTTAATTCGGATGTTTGACCAATTGTAATATACTGGTCAAACTTGTCAATCAAATCTGTCATTTGCAATCTGTTTGACTTTGACCAATCTGCGTCTGCTAATTATAATCTGTTGATTACCAAACAGGGCCTAATCTACAGGCAAGCAAATTATAACTTACCCAAGGCGGATAAGCGCCTTCAGACATATGCTGATGCCGGAACTTATGTAACTGCTCATCCTTAGATTTTTCCGAATAAGGGTCTAAGGATCCTCTCCAAAGTGTCCAAGGCGGAAATCTCTCATTTCCGACAAGCGTATCAAGCCGCTTGTTCATCCGACCTCTTGCCTTACAGTCCTCCAAATGAGGAGCTTTCGGAACATTCAATCTGGAGCTCATCGACGAGTCTTGTGTTTCATTTAGTAAAGAACTCCAAGCTGAGACTAGTGAAGACACCTTTTCCTTGTCACAACATCGAGTTTTTTCACTTGGATTTACGAATACTTCTCTTTTCTCGGTTTCAAGATTCGAACTATTGTCTCTACTGGTATCTACACAAAACAAAATTCCGAAACAAAAATCTCGTTTAAAACGGTTTTACACTAAGACGATCGTAAAAAAGGGAAAATGCACGCGGTTCCCTCGAAGTTTCGAATTTTGCCCGAAATACCCAATTTTTTGTTCGAAAAACTTTAAGCGGCTATAATTCGTGTCTACGAGTTCAGAAAGTGATAAATTTTTTTTTTTCAAATCGATTATCTTTCCGAGAACTACAATTTACAAAAAAAAAATGTCGTGTTTGGATCCCGTGACTAGGAGTTTTTTACGTCAAAGTTTTTTTACCGAACAAACTTTGATTGACCATATTTCTTGCTCACGATTTCCAAACTCGACAAATTTTTTTTTTAAGTCGTACTTCTCGAAAAGATATTCAATTTGAAAAAAAAAATCGTCACTTTCTGAGCTCGTAAACACGAATTATACCCTTTTAAAATTTTCCGGATCAAAAAACTGGGTATTTCGGACAAAACATCAAAGTCCAAGGACACCGCGCGTGCATTTTCCGAAAAACGGAAAAACAGAGCTACTCTGTTTGAAAAAAAAAAAGAGAACAACCAAATGATCATAAGAATGGAAGGAACAACATACTTGAAATGGCAGTCTCGGAATTCCAAGGCACAACAGAAGCTGCAATGTGATGAAACTGAACTGAATCGAGATCGAATCGAACAAAAGAAGTAAGAGCAGCAAATACCAAAGAAGTAAGACCTACTCCAAAGATAAAACCCACCACACATACTTGACATGAAAATGAACTGCTCATTACATATGCTTTCTGAAATACTACTCTATCCAATCCTCGTCGATCCTCCGTCTCCATCTTCCTCATGTTTGTCATTCAAATCGAATTCTTATATTCGCAACCGTCTTCTCAACAACATTCACATGAATTATCTTCCACCCTAAATAAAAAAAATACCCATATAAGAATTACCCTAGTGACTCAATGGCTGCTGCAAGTTGCGGGATATGATAATTGAGTGATATTAATATGAACATTAAATTTTAACTCAACTAATACCTATAAAAGGTAGCAATTATAATGTGATGACATGAATAGTAAGTCTTCTTTTTTCTTGATTTATATGGTTCACATTATACAAGTACAATTTCTAAGCATGTAAAATTTAAGGTCTACCAACCTAATCACATGCATAATTGCCTTTCTAAATTGGGTTTTCTCTCTTTTTTCTTTTTTTATATATATCAAGCATTAAATTAAATTCTTTTAAAAAAAAATCATGAATAATACATGATGAGAATTAGAGCAAGTCCAATGGTAAGCTAGTTGCAACTAGCTTACCTTTGCCACATCAAATGTTAAGCTACAACAATCTTAAACTACCAAACTTGTACAATGGTTTAGCTTTATTTATACTAGCTTGATTGAACCCAACTAATTTCTTATTGGTTGGTTTTTTTAGTGGATTCACTTAAGCTACTAGCCTAATGAAACTAGTTGCTCAACCCAAGCAATCCTACTAGGCTATCTCCAATGGTTTAGCCTATAGCTTGCAATTTTAAGAAATTGCAAGCAAGTCCCTAAGCTAAACCATTGGACTTGCTCTTATACATCACCATTCAACAAACCACGTGGTTATTAGGTTAGAAATTCATAATAATAGACTAAGTCAAAAAAAATTAAAGATAATTAACTAGTAATTAAAATAAATGATATTTTCAGTAATTTTGTATGCAACTGACTAGAATTAGTCAATGAAAAAAAAGGAGCAAAGTAAGAAAATTTTGAGAGAATAGCTATGATCATGTACAAGAAACTACTTACCTCCGATTCATCTCATTTTTTACGTTTGATTAAAATACTGCTCACAGAAAATTATAAACGTAGATAACCAAAAGAATGGAGTATACAACTTTGATCAAAATGATCAACTAAAATTTCATGGGAAAAATGTTATATATGATCATGTAATATTTGAATTAATGATGATTAGTAGAATAATTACCTAGAGATTAGTAATTATAAGAATTCAAGATTTTGTGATGAATAAAATGAGAATATTAAAAAAAATGTAGATAACATAAGGAAGGTGAAGAGAAAATGACCACACATACACATACATAGAACAAGTTAAGCATCATGAAAGAGTGGAGAAGACATGTGTATAAACTAACAAAAAATGCTACAAAAACTGAATATTTTTGCATGGAATTTGGATACTAACAAATTCAAGAAAAGAATCTTATGAAAATCTTAACTTACCCAACAAAAATTTAGCAGAAAATTAAGCAAAACTTGAGATTATAAGAATTATTATATGTTTTTAATTATTATGTAATTATATAATTATAATTATAATTATATAATAACTGGATAATTAAGGGTATATATTTGTATGTGTTTTGAGGAAAAGAACATAGAATTTTGAGAAGTAAAGGAAATGTCAAAAGATGATGATCATTTGTTAGGGAGAGGAGTGGTCTTGAAAGTTTATACTATTTGAAGTTGATGTTTAATTTGAAAGAAACATATAAGCTGACATTCATCTTTTATGAACCTTTCTTGCTCTCTTTTTTATATTCTTTCGGGTATTTGTGAGAGACGGTGTTTCACTAAATTAAAACTTGTAAAAAATTACTGTATTTAATTTGTTTGTCTTTTATAAAATTCTTATCTATGGTAGTCTAAAATGACATTTTTTTGTCTACTATATAGTAGTATTTATTTTCATAATAAGCATATCCATGTAGATATCAGTTAGCTTAGCTGGTAAAATTATGAGGAGTGGTATTTACGATCAGAATTCAAATCCCGTTAACATCATATTCGACATTATAGCCTCCTTATATTTTATAGTATCATTTATTCGTGACTTTTTAATATTACTTTTTACTTTAAATTACAAAAAAAAACTCGCGATGTATTATGAGACCGTCTCTATAAGACTTACACGACCTTATATATAATAATTTTTTTATAGAAAAATTAAAAATTAAAAAGTATTTGGCATGACATGGTAAGTTTTTTTATGAGGACTTGGACAAGTTGTCTCATTAATTTTTATTTTCGAAGAGGACAAACTGTCTTATGTTGAATTAGTCGGAGTCTGTACTCCATTATTTATGTACAAGTTACGACCTTGAACAGATTTGTTTCTATGGACTCCTACATCTGTTTTATACTTTTATGTAGTGAAGGTATCAAGTAATCAAACTACGAGTATCAATTAATCAAAGGAGACTTGTTCAATTAATGAAAGATATAGATTTGCTATATACTTGACCCGTTTTAAAATTTACATTTGACCTGTTTTAAGGTTTAAGACAAATACTTCTATCTTAAACCAGAATTTTGTGCGTATTAAAGGGTCATCGATTAGTAGTGGACTTCGTATAAGAGATTAAACACCATTTTTAAGATAAAATAATCTCACAATAAGTTACAGTAAATCCGTGGTACAAGTCGTTGTGGGTAAATACTACTATACGTCTATACCAGTATACCTCCAGTTGTATAAGCATTGTACAACCATTATACATTTATCCGAGTTTATGTGTAATTTTTCTGATTTTTTTATTTTTTTATATTTAAGTGTGTGAGTTCAGAAACTCTACCGTATAACTCAGATTCTTTAAAACAAAACTAAAAATTTTTAATACAGAGTTTGGATTCTAAACCTAATATAGTCTACTAATTGGCCTTTGTGAAACCCTTTTTTTTCATTTTTTTGAAACCACCTTGTTTTCGCTCATTACAAGATAACTTTGGTGGTATAGTCTACTAATTTTTGTCGCCGAGAAGAATTTTAAGATGTCTTTCCACATAAGGAAAAAAGAAAATTTTCTATGTATCATTTAGTTGGGTGTTATGTCATTTATATGTGTCGATTTTAGAATTTTAAGCACCCGTACTAATTTTTGTACTCCTACAATTTTTTGTCACCGTGAAGAATTTTAAGATGTCTTTTCCCATAAGGAAAAAAGAAAATTTTCTACGTATCATTTAGTTGGGTGTTATGTCATTTATATGTGTCGATTTTAATATTTTAAGCACCCGTACTAATTTTTGTCACCGACAATAATTCTAAGATGTCTTTGTAATATGAAATGATCCAAATAAAAAAAATTAAAGAAAAATCCACCATGGTTAGTACAATTATTAACATATTTAAATTATTATTATTATGAATATTCTACGATGGAGTAAACACCTACGTAACCAAAAATAATAGAGAAAAAAATACGACTCACTATAAAACCTATACTTGTCAGTGATCAGCTGGCAATTGATGGATCACCCAATCAAAAATCAAAATTTTGCTACATACAATTTGTCAATTTGTAATTAATAATTCATATTAATATAAACACAAACTTTTCCGTCTTAGACAATAAAACGAGTCATATAGATCATGAATGAATGAGACAAAAGCATAAGGCCTCTGAAATGCTATACTGGAGTCTCGTCCAGTTATATGAGATAATATTTGACCCGTTTTACACTTAATACGGATATGACCGTCTTAAGGAAGACCAGCTCAGAAAGAAATAATAGAGGGTCCATTATTTATGATCATAGTCCACACGAAAGTTAATTAGAGAGTTCATGACGATCGTCTATATATTATGACAATATTGAGTAATGTAAAAGTCTGTCATTTATCATTATTATAACACTAGTTTATGTGTATATCACTATAGATTTGACTTGGAATAATTTATACCAAGTTACAAACATGATAGTAGATGCTTGGATGTATAATAAAATTATACTCGTAAACATTATTGATATAGTATAAGGTATTACATCATCGGTGTCGGATCCGCTTAGTTACCTATCAAATCACAAATCAATTCACGCGACATAAGAATTCAAATTACATCGAATTATGGTGTGTTGAGTTATAATTTAACTTATTTATGGGTTATAATTTAACTTATTTATGCTTTATTTAAGTAAATTGTCTATTCGTATTATAAATTCTAACCGGTCGTATTACGAATTTGGTAATCCGAAATTACATAAATGAGGAGTGCATATCATTTTTATTCCTTTTCTCATTATTGTTGATGAATTTGTATGAATATTCTAAGGTGGGAAGGCATGAGGCATGTGCCAAGATCAGTAAATTATAGAGTAGGACAATAATTTATTTAAATATTAATAATCTAGATCTTATTTCAATTATTATCTAGAATTGTAACTCATTTTTTGTCCTCAAAACCTATTATTCCCATGCAAATATACTATAAAGATGTAAATATGTAATGGTAGCTACATTTTCATGAGTATTTAGTTAATTAAAAGATAGTTTTACCATAATGTGTGTCACAAAATTATACTATAGTATTTTGGTTAAACAAATCAATCACTAATAAATGACATTGATCGTATAATAAAATCATAAAATTGAGACAAATTTGAAGAGAGTTGTTTGTATAAGGTCTAAGGCCACCTTACACAAAATACTTGTAAAACGGTTTTATTAAATACAAATGTTAATTCATTTAAAATAAAAAATTAGTTATCTACAAGATTCGTTCTATATAAGGTTGTCTTACAGGCAGGATTTGTAAACTTAAAAAGCCAAGGGATATATAAAGAGGAATGATAACTATGTGTGCGACAGTTGTATGGTGTGACAGATAAAAAGTGACCACTTTATAATAAGAATGCTCATTTTTTTTATGTGATTTCACCTTACGAGAGTCTTACAGTATAATTTGGGCATAAGGAATTCATAAAAAGTGGTTGTACTTGAATGTGGAACACTTTAGGGTGTTGAAACTTGGAAGAAAAGAGGATTAAAAAGAGGCTTTAATTAACTAGGAAGCAAAGTTGAAGAAGATTGAGCAAAGAAGAACAAAAAGAAGAAAAAACAATGAATGACAAGTAATAATTAGTGGTACACCAACATTCGAGAATGTAGTAATTCACACATTAAGTGAAATGAATGAGTCAGGAATTTTTTATAGGACTGACAAAATTGCCAAAACTCTTGGTTGGGGGAGTAAATGTACGGAGTAATACTCTATTTAATTTATTTTTTTCATTTTATATTATTTGATTTAGTCCGAGTTCAAGCAGGATAAGACTATTAAAACAGTAAAGCTTCTCTCTTGCAGATTTTAATATTGATGTATTCTCAGGATTCGAACACAAAAACTAAAATCTAAAACAATTGTTATGTTTAGTACTCCGTAAGTATTAAACTCAGTTTTAAGTTTTAACCATTTTAATTGTCAATTGTTCATGAACAACAAGGAACATATACTTAGCTTAATTAGTGGGAAAACCATCCAAGTTAGCTAACTTCAATAGGTGATTGTACTAGAATTTGAAATTAGGTTGTAAAAATGTACTAACTTGAATGAGTTGATTACTCAAATTCTTCATCATTTAAAGCTTTTTCTTAATTGACCCCCGAAAAATGATCTGACTAACCGATGATCCGTACTTAATCAGACACCCAAATTGGACTCGGGCTTGACCATTAACTCGAATTGACCCGTTCATTATGGCTCGGTTTGGATATTTATTGTTGCACATTGATCCTTACTCCTAAATAACTTGATTGACCCATTCTAATTATATACTCCCTCCATTCAAAAATTATCACCCCATTTCTCCATTATATATGAGAGGTATTATATTGAAATGGGGTGATAATTGTTGAATGGAGGGAGTATGTTTTTGTAAAACCAAAATTGGCCGACTCAAACTGTTCAACCTGTACTCCTTACTCTTCTCATATTGTCAATAACCAAATCCACTAACAATTAGTCTTGCTGAAGACGGGTCGGAGCAAGTGACGGATAATGTCACTCACAAAACAGATAGGGGGACAAGGTGGGGGCACCCCCATGTGCTTCCCTCTCTCCTCTATCTGGGTCATTTGTGAGGGAAAATGGTATCCGTCACTCCAAAGTGACGGATACGTGCCGTCATAAATGAGATTTTGTGATCCACTAAATACCAAAAGAGCTATATCAAGTGGCATATAGAAATAATGAATGATGGTACATATATTTATACGTGTAGTAGGAAACTACTATAAATCTCGCGCGAATGCGCAATTTTTAGATAAAAATATTAAAAAAAATAACAATTATACAACTGTTATTTCATTCAATTTGAAATTTAATTGTAAGATTTATTATTATTAATGTTTTGTATTAATCGGTGGAAAAACAAAGTTCAGTATAATCCCACAATTGTAGATATAAAGAAAGTTCAATTACATATATGATAAAATAAAAGCTCAATTACAAATATGATATAATGAAAGCCCAGTTATAGCCAAATTCATTTAGGCGGGAAAATTTGAGAGATCTCTTATTCTTTTAGGGTGTGTTTGGATTGAGTGATTTAGAGGGAAAAGAAAGGGAGGGAGAGTAAGGGGTTTAAAATCCCTTGTTTGGATAACAAATGAGGTTGGAGGGAAATGGAGGGGGAGAGATTTGGAGGGATTCAAATTTAATCAAAAAAGCCTCTCCATGATAAGCGAGATTTGGAGGGAAATTGTATCCAAACACCCACACCCCATTCCCCTCCCCTCCCTTTCCCTTCCTTCCCCGTCCCTCATTCTCCCTCCCCTCCCTTTCTCTCCTTTTATCCTATCCAAACACTTAGGGTGTGTTTGGATTGAAGGAATTGGAGGGAAAAGAAAGGGAGGGAGAGCATGAGATTTAAAATTCCTTGTTTGGATAGCAAATAAGGGTGGAAGGAAATGAAGAGAGAATGATTTGGACGGATCCATTTTCTCTCCTCCAAGGCAAATCAAAATCTCTCTACAATAGGCAAGATTTGGAGGAAAATTGTATCCAAACACCCATACCCCATTTCCCTCCCCTTCCCCCTCCCTTTCTTCTTCCCTCCCCCCCCCCCCGCCCTTCCTTTCCCTCCACATTTTATCCAAACACACCCTTAGGGTGTGTTTGGATTGAGGGATTTGGAGGGAAAGGGACGGGAAGGAATTGGAAGGATGAGAAATTCATTGTTTGGTTAGCAAAATGAAGGTAGAGGGATTTGGAGGGGAGGGAAAATGGATCCCTCAATTTCTCTCCTACAAGGCAAATTATTTCCCTACCAACATAAGCAAGATTTGGAGGAAAAATCATCTCCTCCATTCTCCCTTCCCTCCCCTTCCCTTCTTTTCTCTTCCCTCCTTCCCCTCCCCTTCCTTTCCCTCCTTTTTTCCTATCCAAACAAGGCCTTAGTATAAGGGGGATGAGAGTATGAGACTGTTCAAATAAAATAAAATTAGATAAATTTCAAAACATACTACTCCCTCCAAATTTTAATGTTTTTCTCATTTCATTAAAATACTACTCACATATAATAGAAAAATAGGAAGAACATATATATTCGGAGGGAGTATTGTTTATAAACTCTTTATATTTCTTTGAGAAATTGTTTATAATTTGATTTATACTATTTGGAATCTGCATAAATATGAAGTATTTATAAGACGATATTATAAGAGATTTACGAAGATTAGGAAGAGGGCCGGGCAAGGGGGGCCATGATGAGAATAGACGGGTAAATGTTCTAAATCAAGTGGCCACCAAAGAGTAGATACCAAACGTTGTTTTTGTTTGTTTGCGTATTATTCGTTGGCCCATGGGCCATGCCATTCATGTTGGATAGGCACACTTGTCACTTTCGCTCTCAATAAATACATGCACAAAATAATTTAGTCATTTAGGTACTTGCTAGTTTTTTTTTTTTTTTTTTTTTTTTTTTTTTTAAGTAAGAAAATTAGATTGATCATGGTCCAACCAATCTCATCCTTTCGAATGAGAGAGGTACGTTGGTTGAAACCACCGGCTTTCAAACCAACTCAAAAGAATTGGACATGAATGTCCAATAGAAGCCATGAAGTAAGCAACCTTGTCCTTGTTGGTTTCACGAAAGTAATGTTTAATCATCAGATTCATCACTTCATCGAAAGAATGAAGGCCTAATTTCACATCTTTGAAAATACTAGAAATTTCCCAAGTAATTTGCCAAGTACTACGAATTGAGTTAATAACACATAAATTATCACCCTCCACAATTAACTTTGAGATTTCTAAGTATTTAGCTGCTAAAATATCTTCTTTTAAAGCGAGAGCTTCCGCAACAAGAATACTATTGAATCCGTACTTTTTTGTTCCCAACAAAACGACATTATGCATGTTTAAGTTTCAAACTTTTAATCTCTTGCTTCTTAAAAAATTACACCCTAATATTTCTAATTTACTTCTATTATTCAAAGGAATTTTTAGTTTAAATATCTATCATAAAATTATAATTTGAGCAGGTCGATAAGTTATGAGAGAAGTAGTTTAGATCTAAGATTCAATAAGGAGGAAGTGAAATTGACATCTAAAATTCAAGAAATTTCGTAATAAGCTAGGTAGCATCAATATGGATATGAAGTCAAAATAGATACGGTGACATATTATTCTAAATTTTGCAGGACATAGATATGACGAAAAAAAATATATATAAATATTGAAATAAAGCAAGTGCCAATCAATATACTCATACAATTAGTACTCTATAAATATAAGGATTATTTCACAGGAATAATCCAACCTATGGCTGTTCCACCTATATTAATCCATCCTTTACAATAATCCATAATAATCCCACCTATTACACGACTTACCCTGTTTGCACTTACCTACTTATGTTACTCCGATAAAAGGTAACCTCCTTTTAAGCTTATAACCTCCCTTTCCCCTTTCAAATTCAGTTCATCTTCTTCATCCCCTTTTTTCTCCATTCTCTTATTTCTTCATCCTCTTCTTCATTTGCCTTTTTCTTCAACATTAATTTAATCCCCTTTTTTAATTTCAAAGAAACTTGCTTCAATTGTACAATGAACTCCTCATACATAAGTTCATCTAATTCCCAATCTGTCAAAGGCAAAAATAGGGTTTTATGTAATCATAATGTGGAAGCAGTGGTGAAGATCGTGGGTAAGGGGCGAGTACACTCAGGGAAAAAGTTTTATGGGTGTCCCCTTTGGCCGGTAAGTAATTGAATTTGTTCCTTGTAATTAATTGGTGTAATTGAATGTGTTCCTTGTAATTTATGTTAAGAAATTGTTCTTTTTCGTTGTTTGTTTGTAGGATAATCCTTGCGGGTTTTTTCAATTGGTGGAAGACGCTATGTTGGGAAGTTCAAGCATGTCCACGGGTTATTACAATGAAGACATAGAAAAGAAGAACTTGG
The DNA here is from genome assembly GCF_048544455.1 of Silene latifolia. Taxonomy (NCBI): domain Eukaryota; kingdom Viridiplantae; phylum Streptophyta; class Magnoliopsida; order Caryophyllales; family Caryophyllaceae; genus Silene; species Silene latifolia. The sequence continues at coordinate 343,791,442 of NC_133537.1, read as the reverse complement.
TAGAGAAAGTGAAGAAACTGGAGATGAAGAAAGCGAGGTTGAAGAAGGATATCATGGAATTAACAATTGAAATATCAAAACATCGAAAAAGCGAGAAAAGAGCTGTAAATATGTTGTTAGTCTCTTGGATTTTATTTGCATTATGTTGGGTGTGGAAAACCAGTGTTTGAATTAGCTTGTATTGTCATTCAATGTTGTATTTTGAAGATGGAAAATTAATGAAAATGTTGGCATTGCTTCAAAAGATCTTGTCTTTGCATAAAATGAGTACTACATAACCTTGGCAAAATAAACTTGTCTGATACATGATACAAGAATTCTGAAGTTTACATAAACTGGGTACACAACACTCAGTCTTTGAATGCATCAAACCAAAACATTGCACAAAAGTTTCTGCCACAACCAGGTTCCAAAATACATAGCACAACAGGTTCCAAAATATTACACTTCAGGACACTTCATGGCTGGTTCACTGAAGATTGTGTAGGCTGACTTGTTGAAGCTTGATCACCTGAGCTTAACCAGTTAAATATACCTCTTCCTCTGCCTCTCTGTCCTCTGCCTCTGCCTCTCTGAGTTCTTGGAGGATTGGTGAAAGGATTTCCTTGATCATCAAACAAAACACCCATCCCTTGTGGTACCTGAAATTAGGAGAACAATTAATTAGAAACTTAAACAGCCAATTAACATGACAATTGAACTGAAATTGAAACTTAAACATAAACTGAAGTACATGTCTTACCCTTCCTCTACCTCTACCTGCTCCAGCACTGCCTGTTCCACCCCTACCACCACCTCTTCCTGTTCTTATTGTCCTGCCACTTCTCCCCAGTCTAGTTGGTTGTGCAGTAGCTTCATGATGGGTGGTAGAGGCAGTTGCAACATCTTGCCTGACACAAGGATTTGTCCTAGGTCTTCCTCTACCTCTCTTAGGTGGTGGTGACATGACCTTGTCCTTGTCAGGACATTTTCTCTTGTTGTGAGTTGTGGACTTGCAAATTGAACAAGTCATTTGTAAACCATGTTTGGTCAACTTCCCACTTCTTTTGGGATCCTCATGTGGATCCCTCCTTCTCTTTTTCCTTGGCCTACCTGGCCCTACTTTAATTGGTGGAGGGTTCAAGGGGAGATCAATCTTAGTCCAATGTCTTTCACCTGGACATGGACTGATACAACCATTGTATGCAGCAAAATATGTATGTAAAAGATTGCAGATTTCTCCTTTTCTAACTCAAGCCTCTCTTGAACTCTAGGGCACACTGTCCCTGACTTTTTTTGCATTTCTGTTTTCTTCAACACTAGTCTCTCCATCATGGAACACCTTATATCTTCAAGCATGTAGATCAAGTGCTTTGCCCTAGCTTCTATGATGTATGCATTGAAAGTTTCAGCCATATTGTTTACAATCACATCAGTCTTTGTATCTGTACTGATAAATGCTCTGCAGAATAGGTTGGGATTACAGGCCATGAATGCATCAGCAGCTTTGTGATCTACTTCCCTCATTTCATTTAAGGCATCATTGAAATCTGCCTTGTTGTATGCCTTTGCACAAGACCGAATAATGACTTCATTTCATCTCCCTTATAAGACTTGTGCCGGTTGCAAAAATGTGCCTGGCACAATGTCTATGTTCAGCTTTGGGGAGCTCCTTGGCAACCACAGTCAATATGCTCTGCATCATTAAAAACATAAACACACCACCATTATACAAAGTAGAGGCAAATTTGTTTTAAGTAAGGATAATTAGAACATTGAAGAACATTTGTAGGATGGAAATATACCAGTGTTGATCCGAAATGATTGTCCACCCATTTCCATCTCTCTCTCCAAGTGTTTCCTTAAGTTCTTTGAAAAAACCACTCATAGGAGTCATTGTTTTCTCCTTCAACTACAGCCCATGCTAGAGGGTACATTTGTTCATTGGCATCTCTACCAATTGCCCCAATCAACTGCCCTCCCAAAAATGTTTTCAAAAAGCAAGCATCTATACATAAGATCTTCCTACATCCTTCAAGCCATCCTTTTTTGAGAGCATCAAAACAGATAAACAATCTCTGAAAAACAGGTATGCTACTTGTCACATTAGGATTTGTTTCCAATTTGAAAACACTTTCTGGATTTCCTTCGAATGAGCTTGCAAATAACTACCAAGCTTGCTATAATGCTCCTTCATTGAACCATGTAGCATTTTATGAGCATGATACTTGACCTTGTAAGCAAAATTTTTTTTAATTAGAACCTTGTAAGCCCTTCTCACAGTTTCAATGATATCCTTAGCTGGCCAGTGAGGCCTTGCTTTAAAGACTTCTAAGAATTGCTTAGCTACCCATGTGGACTTCAACGCTGTTACTTTCCATATTTACGTGACGGTGTGATTTGGATCTACAGTCTTCACCAAGATATACAAGCTAGTGTGTTATCCCAGCTACCATATAACTTGAATGGGCAGCCTGGTAAACACCTCACTCCAAGTCTTTGGCCTCTTCCTTTGTCACTGACATCAAATGTTAGGTTTCTCCCTTGAGCTCGCATATCTAGTAACACGATCTCGAACCGATCTCTATTTGGAAATTTTATCCCCACACACCACTTCAACTTACTAAAGTCTGTTTTCTCATTCACTTCTGGGAGAGTTGACCTTCTCCTCTTACCTGGCACAGGATCTTCTTCACTTTCTACAGGTGTGTGTATTTCATCACCACTATCATCATAGTCACTTACTCTTCCACTAGGTCCACTTTGTTTTTACCCCGCACCACTTTTTCTTTCACAACTTCTTTTTCTTGACAGGTAAGAGTGTAGATCCGCTTCAAGTTCTAATTGTTTTGCTATTTTTAGAGCCTTAGCATTCCAAGCCTTCACTTTCTCCCTTGCTTGGTTCAACTCTTCATCTGAGTTATCACTCAACAAAATATCCTCCTTCTCAATAAAGTTCTCAACTGCCTCATATAAATCCTCATGCTCAATTATGGGAACTTCCTCATCAACTAACTCAACCTCACTCAAATCATCCTCTTCATCACTTACACCTTCCTCAAAATCAGGTTCATAACCAGGATCCTCCCCCTCACTCAAGTCATCCCACTCCTCATCAAAGTTATAAGACAAACCAGCTTTATCTGCATTTTCTTCATAAGAGTCAAAGAGATCTGATATTCTTATGTCATTGAAATCAAAAGAGTTTTCAGTGAAATCATGAGAAGGTTGAGTGAAATCTAAACCACTGTTTTTGCTTATTGAAGTGTCTTGGGTAGTATTGTGAGTGATTTTTGGAGGTGGTTCATTTACTGCCTCAGAAGTCTCAGAAGTAAATGTATTCAAAGATGTGAGAGAAGGGGTGGTAGCTTTTTTTAAGGCTATTTCATTATGAGTGGTAGCTTTTTTGGAGGCTATGTCATTAGATTCCCTTAGGGTTTCAGAAATGGGAGAAGGCTTAGGTGGTCCCCCTTTATGAGAAGCATTTGCATTTTTTTTGTAAGCCACTGTTTTCCTTCTAGGAGTCAATTTTTGGGGAGGGTTGACTATACTTGCAGGTGTCCTCTGTGACACTATTAAATTCATTACCTCTTCCACATCACTTTCAACAACTAACCAACACTCAGCCATCCTACTAATTCTTTGCCAGTTTACAAATTATTCCAAAGATCCTTATCATCTTGAGCTTTTTGCAAGCCAACACCCGGGTTCATATAGAAGATACCATCAACATTTCTCTTAAAATCCCCACATTTCTCAGCCTCCTCTAGTATAGTAAACCAACATAATTCATCCGGGTCTACACTAACAGTCCTAAAACTCCTACCCTTATAACTCAAACCCTTATCATTCTTAACAAAAGAACTTCCATACCACAATTTCAAGGTTACAGTTTGCCAATGATTTTCCTAAATTAAAACAGCATTATATACAAATTAGGCTTTCTAATTTAATTCAATGTTAAACAAACAAAATGATTTGTCAAAATTAATTTCAATTGAAAATTAACATCAACATTAACAAGATTAAAAATAAATTTGATGAAAAAATTGCCCAATTAACATCAACATTACAGTTAATTTCGCGAGTTAATTTCAAATTAACCTAACACTTATTAAATTTGATGGAAAACTTACTTTGGAAGCCATTGAAGATGATCAATGGCGTATGCCGCAGATGAGGATGATCAATGGCGTCTTTTAGAAGCTTGACAGTGAAGAGATTAATGGCGTCAAAGAAGGGAAGTGAGAGAGACGGAGTGAAGTGTGTTGTGGAAGATTGATTGTAAAACAAAAAAAAGACAGGTTTAATTCATTAGTATTAGGGTTTACCTGTTTAACAGGTAGCCCTTCACATTGGTGCAAACAGGGTAAGTCGTGTAATAGGTGGGATTATTATGGATTATTGTAAAGGATGGATTAATATAGGTGGAACAGCCATAGGTTGGATTATTCCTGTGAAATAATCCTAAATATAATACAAATTATGGGTGTTTAGATCTAATATTCATCTTAAGTCTTAACTTAAAACGAGCTAAATAGGATGTATAAGACAAATACGGAATGTTTAGAGACTAATTGATAATATAATTAGTTATTCAATCCTATTTGTGCTTATAGTGTCAAATAGTTAGGTTTTATGATGTAAATAAAACTGTATTTCGGAATTAGTAGTTCTTATAATAATTGTGGTTATTAACTTATGTTGTTTTTGATTTTTTTTCCTTTGTGTATAAGGAGCTATAACTCTATAAAGGTGTTTTTTTAAGTTGACGTGGTTCGAATCCAGATCATGAATACCACCAATCATAACCTTATCAACCTAAACTAGTTGAGTATTTGATCGTATTACTTTTTGTCATTTACATGTTGTAGATACTAGTTCGTGAGTAAGTGTAAAAATCGAGGTGATGATTCAAAACCATGTGAGTGAAAATAAGTCAAGACACAGCGCCAGACGGTGTCCAAATAAATTAAAACTGGACACGGTTTTATCCATGTTCGAAACATTCCGTCGCATGTTTTACGTGTGTCGTTGGTGTCGAATATGATGTGGGACACAGAAACGCTAGTCGAAAGGAGTGTCCGTGCTTCCAAAGTAATTCTTGAGTAAGTCTAAAAAGACAAATCCTCATTTAAGTCAGGTATAAATGGTAAACAAATGAATAGGAGAATTTGATATATCTTTTTTAAGCTTAAAACAGGTCAAATATACACATGTTGGAGGAATAAGACAAAAGCATAATACATTCTATATATAAATGTAAAATAATATTTAATTCGTTTTAATATTAAGACGGATACCTCCGTCCCCGTCTTATTGCAGGAGTATATGCTCTTACACACCCACCAAAGCCCAAGACACTTATCATACAATCATACCCATTAGTAGTTTAGTGCCCACCAAAGCTAAAAGTGCAAATTTATGCTTCCCAACGGCTCAATAGCCGCTAACCCGCTACTCTTCTAACGGTAATATTCTTCCATTCCTCAAAACTTCCCATTTTACCCTCACAAAACCTCTCTTTATCCCCTGCCTTCTCTCCCTCCATAACGTCTCTTTCCCTCTCTAAATCCCAAACCTCGGACCAATGTCCCTTCTATTTTGACCATTTTGCCCTTCTACCCCATTCTATAGTGGCAACATTATCAAAACTCGAGGGGATTATTCACTATTGTCGATGGGGTGTTTCACAACTTGTTTTAGTAATTGTAATCCGTCTCGCCGTCGTCGTCGAAGACGATCTCTTAAGCCTTGTCAGCACCATCCTTCCCTTCTTCATCATGTAAAGTTTCTTTCTTTTTCGGGTTTCGATTATTTATAATATAAATTATAATTATTGATTGATTGATTTTCTTGGTTTCACAGCTTCAGAATTATCAGTCTGTTGAAGACTTCAAAGTACCTCAGTTGATCCAACAACAAGAAGAAACCGATTCGAAAGCCGAAAAACAAGAAGAACAAGAAGAAGGACAACAAGGAGAAGTGAATGCTGAGAATGCCATTAATATATTGCATAATTCAATGTAAGTTTTTTTTTTCATATTTTTCAGAAATTTTATAAATCCGTTAAAATCGTTTTACAATAAATTTGTGTAAAACCGTCAAATTTGTATAAGTTATTGTGTAAAACCGTTTTATATAAGTAATCGTGTTAGGGCGTATTTTTCTTGGTATTTTAATAATACCTCTCCGTCCCAATCATTTGTTTACGGTTTATATTCTTTGGGAGGGTATTTTAATCAAAGGTAAATAAATGATTGAGACGGAAATAGTAATATTTAATAAGTTCATCATTTTAATTGCGAATTTCGATGATTGTGTAAATAGAGATGAGAAGACTGAGAAATCAAACAGAAGTGGAAGAAAGAAAGTGACTTTTGATTTAAATGTCAAATTTTACGAGAATTTGACGAAAGATGAAGAAGAAATCGAAGAAATTAATGAAGAAAACCGAAAGAATGATGAAAAACAAGTTACTGTATGTGAATGTGGATCTGATTCAAGTTCATCTAGTCTCTTCTCTTATCCACTTAATCATAGATACCAAAATTCTAGGGATAGTGATGATGAATTTGATGATATTCTATCATCTGATGATGAGTATGAAGATGCTGATGATTACGACGAAGAGGATGAAGATAATGATGACGGAGTTAAAGATGAACAGTCATCTGAATCATTGTTTTCACTGTCATTAGATTCCAGGAAGCATAAGTTAGGGACTGCAGGAGGGGATAAGGAGGTGAATAGTCCACTGCAGGTTTCAGAATGTCGGTTTGATCGAGGAAAGTATGTCGATTCTGTGTTGAACCCGGTTGAGAATCTTACTCAGTGGAAGGATATTAAGGCTAGGTCAAGAAGGGTAATGTCGAAAGATGAACCGAAGGAGAATGTTAATTCTGTCCAAGATTTTAGCTTTCCTGTAAAAAAGGAGATGTTGCAGGGTAAGAAGGAGATAGCAGTGGATACGAGTCTGTCGACGTGGCTGGTGGGGTCGGAAAAAGACTGGTTTCAGAGAAATGACAGTAGAAATAGTTCAGTTTCAGTTGGGAAACCAGTTACAGTTGTTACACCTAATAAGTTTGAGGATAGGCCTATATTGGGAGCTTTGACTGTGGAAGAAATCAGGCAGATGTCGGCTTCTTCAACGCCAAGAAAGTCGCCTGGTCGTAGCCCGGATGATATGCCTATCATTGGTAGTGTTGGAAGCTACTGGAGTCGTACTGGACAGACTACTGATTCAGGAGGGTCAAGTGTAAAAAGCACCAAAAGCAGATATAGAGAGGTTAATATTACATCCCCTTACTCGTTTGAACCGTGCTGTCATTGAGTCGATTTTGGTATGGGTCAGTTCAAACTCGAGCTGTTTTCTATTCAGTCCTGAAGTTATGGTCATGAGTCTCCTGAGAGACCGTCTCTCAGGAGACTTACTCGTTTGGTTTGCTTTTTAGGTCGGGTTGGTTATGGTCGATTTGGGTCGGGCTCATTCGTATTGAGTTATTATTTTTATGTTTTTGGTAAAATTGATACAATTGTGAATTGATTATTGCAGAGTGCTGAAGTAATTTGGGATTCTACACCATTTGAAGCAAGGCTGGAAAAAGCACTTGAAAAGGAAGCAAATTCTGAGGGAGTTTTTGCAGTGTGAACTGTGACTGGGGAAAACTTAAGTAACTATACAAAAAAACTTACACTATTCTTATTTCCCCGTACATTCTTTTATTTATTTATTTATTTGTTCTTGTGGGAATGAATATCTTGTGTGTTTATGTATGTAATTTAATTGTGTGGTATTTGATTTGTTTTTGGGTTGTAATGACATTTATATTGTTGTGGCTTTTTAGTTTTTACTTTTTCATAGTTTTTTTATTTTATACAGCAAAAATCTTCATAATTGATAGTTTTTGATAATCTTCATATTACTCATGAAATTGCTCGAAAACCCTCTGATGTATATAGCCGGTTTCATCTATTTACGACATTGCTCAAAAAGCACCTTTAAGCCTCTAATTTTCTATGGTATAGAGTTTGCGGAGTAATTTTCGAGATTTTGTATTCCGGACCCAGTTGGCCAAAAAGCGCTTTTATACCTTCATGATCGAAAAATTTCAATGGGATTTTAAAACTGGTGAAATTATTTGGCTAAACCCTATTAATGAACCACTATTCTCTAAAATGACTCTCGTTCAGAATCCTTTCATGCGACTTAAAATGTAGTTTATAGTTTATACAGTTGGTTTCTTATATACGACATAGCTCGAAAAGTTCCCCCGAGATCTTGCGATGTCTGTATTTCAGACCATTTAATCCCTTTGTTATCCTTATACTCCTCAAAATATGTGAGTCACTTTATCTGACTCGAGAAGCCATCCGTGCAATTTTCGGACATATTTGTTCCGAGACACTGAAATCCCGAAACTCGTGTATTTTATACACTTCAATTTGTGATGTTCGGAAGGTCATACGAGGCCACGTTTCTTTTTATCCCGGTTTTCCTACCACGTGTTAAGGGTCACGTCAAGGATTACTCTATTCGATTACAGCCCCAAATAACATGTATTCCATTTTAATGATTATCCAATTTTCGCCGAACTTTGGTTTATTGCATACTGGCACCCTCAAATGTCCTTTGTTACTTCTCAAAATTTGAAGAGGGTGATAATTTCGAGATTGGGATGATACGTCACGATATGGACCAAGTAGATGAAGAGGCTGAGCAACAGTTTGAGCCACTGTTGCACGATGAAGCAGGCCAAAATTTAGAGGGAACTGATCCTCCCTCATCTCAAGACGACAGGGGCTAGTTCATCCAGGGGAAATGAGGTTGTAAGTGAGCAACCTGCTCAAACATAAACAAATGAAGAAGCAAGTGAGCAACTTTCTCAAACAGAAATTGCCCCCAACTCACCCTCACAAAATAACCCTGATGCAATAGTGACATCCACTGTGATATCAGAACTAAATGAAGCCTCATACACTCTTGTTCCTAAAAATGGAAACATCAAAGTTCTCACCCTCTTTCAAACCTAACCGATGACCTAAGTTCTGGAAACAAACCAAATCATCGCTCCAAAACTTCTGTGCGTTCGATGCATTCCTCTCACAAATAGAACCCACTCATTTCACTATGGCTCTCGAAGATACATATTGGGTTAAGACAATGCAAGAAGAATTAGAGCAATTTGAAAGAAACAAGGTATGGCATCTTGTCCCTAGGCCCTCTCAACGTACTGTAATTGGTACAAGATGGGTCTTTCGTAATAAGCTTGGCTGAAATTGAAGTGTATAATACACGGTTTTTCGGGATTCCGGGGTCCCGGAATAAAATTCTCCGGAAATCACATAAAAAGTTCATCGGGTCAGATAAAGCGGCCACGCAAAGTTTGAGCACCAACGGAAGATATTTGGGGGTGCCGGTGTGCCACAAACCAGCATTTGCCGAAACTCGGATTATCGTGAAAAATGTGTTAAAGCTCGTTATTTGAGGCTGAAATCGAACAGGTTGATTTCTGAAATCGAACAGGTTGATTCCTGAAATGAGCTCGGACGCGTGATTGAAAAACAGGGAGAAAAAGAAGAAGGTTCCGGTACGACCTTCCGAACGGCTGAAATTGAAGTGTAATACACGGTTTTTCGGGATTCCGGGGTCCCGGAATAAAATTCTCCGGAAATCACATAGAAAGTTCCTCGGGTCAGATAAAGCGGCCACGCAAAGTTTGAGCACCAACGGAAGACATTTGGGGGTGCCGGTGTGCCACAAACCAGCATTCGCCGAAACTCGGATTATCGTGAAATATGTGTTAAAGCTCGTTATTTGAGGCTCAAATCGAACAGGTTGATTCCCGAAATCGAACTGGTTGATTCCTAAAATGAGCTCCGACGCGTGATTGAAAAACAGGGAGATAAAGAAACAGGTCCCGGTACGACCTTCCGAACGGCTGAAATTGAAGTGTTTTATAATACACGGTTTTTCGGGATTCCGGGGTCCCGGAATAAAATTCTCCGGAAATCACATAGAAAGATCCTCGGGTCAGATAAGGCGGCCACGCAAAGTTTGAGCACTAACGGAAGACATTTAGGGGTGCCGGTGTGCCACAAACCAGCATTTGCCGAAACTCGGATTATCGTGAAAAATGTGTTAAAGCTCGTTATTTGAGGCTGAAATCGAACAGGTTGATTTCTGAAATCGAACAGGTTGATTCCTGAAGTGAGATCGGACGCGTGATTTAAAAACAGGGAGAAAAAGAAACAGGTTTCGGTACGATTTCCGAACGGCTGAAATTGAATTATATAATACACAGTTTTTCGGGATTCCGTGGTCCCGGAATAAAATTCTCCGGAAATCACTTAGAAAGTTCCTCGTGTCAGATAAAGCGGCCACGCAAAGTTTGAGCACCAATGGAAGACATTTGGGGGTGCCGGTGTGCCACAAACCAGCATTCGCCGAAACTCGGATTATCGTGAAAAATGTGTTAAAGCTCGTTATTTGAGGCTGAAATCGAACAGGTTGATTCCTGAAATCAAACAGGTTGATTCCTAAAATGAGCTCAGACGCGTGATTGAAAAACAGGGAGAAAAAGAAACAAGTTCCGCTACGACCTTCCGAACGGCTGAAATTGAAGTGTTTGTAATACACGGTTTTTCGGGATTCCGGGGTCCCGGAATAAAATTCTCCGGAAATGACATAGAAAGTTCCTCGGGTCAGATAAAGCGGCCACGCAAAGTTTGAGCACCAATGGAAGACATTTGGGGGTGCCGGTGTGCCACAAACCAGCATTTGCCGAAACTCGGATTATCGTGAAATATGTGTTAAAGCTCGTTATTTGAGGCTCAAATCGAACAGGTTGATTTCTAAAATCGAACAAGTTGATTCCTGGAATGAGCTCGGACGCGTGATTTAAAAACAGGGAGAAAAAGAAACAGGTTCCGGTACGACCTTCCGAACGGCTGAAATTGAAGTGTATAATACACGATTTTCCGGGATTCTGGGGTCCCGAAATAAAATTCTCCGGAAATAACATAGAAAGTTCCTCGGGTCATATAAAGCGGCAACGCAAATTTTGAGCACCAACGAAAGACATTTGGGGGTGCCGCTGTGCCACAAACCAGCATTTGCCGAAACTCGGATTATCGTGAAAAATGTGTTAAAGCTCGTTATTTGAGGCTGAAATCGAACAGGTTGATTCCTGAAATGAGCTCGGACGCGTAATTTAAAAAAGGGATAAAAAGAAACAGGTTCTGGTACGACCTTCCTAACGGCTAAAATTGAAGTGTATAATACACGGTTTTTCGGGATTCCGGGGTCCCGGAATAAAATTCTCCGAAAATCGCATAGAAAGTTCCTCGGGTCACATAAAGCGGCCACGCAAAGTTTGAGTACCAATGGAAGACATTTGGGGGTTCCGGTGTGCCACAAACCAGCATTCGCCGAAACTCGGATTATCGTGAAAAATGTGTTAAAGCTCGTTATTTGAGGCTGAAACCGAACATGTTGATTCCTGAAATGAGCTCGGACGCGTGATTGAAAAACAGGGAGAAAAAAAACAGGTTAAGACGACCTTCCGAATTTGAAATTGAAGTGTATAATACACGGTTTTTCGGGATTCCGGGGTCCCGGAATAAAATTGTCCAGAAATCACATAGAAAGTTCCTCGGATAAGATAAAGCGGCCACGCAAAGTTTGAGCACCAACGGAAGACATTTGGGGATGCCGGTATGCCACAAACCAGCATTCGCCGAAACTCGGATTATCGTGAAAAATGTGTTAAAGCTCGTTATTTGAGGCTGAAATCGAACAGGTTGATTCCTAAAATGAACTCGGACGCGTGATTGAGAAACAGGAGAAAAGAAACAGTTAGATTTACGACCTTCCTAACTTTGAAATTGAAGTGTATAATACACGGTTTTTCGGGATTCCGGGGTCCCGGAATAAAATTCTTCGGAAATCACATAGAAAGTTCCTCGGGTCAGGTAAAACGGCCACGCAAAGTTTGAGCACCAACGGAAGATATTTGGGGGTGCCGGTGTGCCACAAACCAGCATTCGTCGAAACTCGGATTATCGTGAAAAATGTGTTAAAGCTCGTTATTTGAGGCTGAAATCGAACAGGTTGATTCCTGAAATCAAGCAGGTTGATTCCTGAAATGAGCTCGGACGCGTGATTGATAAACAGGGAGAAAAAGAAACAGGTTATGGTACGACCTTCCGAACGGCTGAAATTGAAGTGTATAATACACGGTTTTTCGGGATTCCGGGGTCTCGGAATAAATTTCTCTGGAAATCACATAGAAAGTCCTCGGGTCAGATAAAGCGGCCACGCAAAGTTTAAGTACCAATGGAAGACATTTGGGGGTGCCGGTGTGCCACAAACCAGCATTCGCCGAAACTCGGATTATCGTAAAAATGTGTTAAAGCTCGTTATTTGAGGCTGAAATCGAACAGGTTGATTCCTGAAATCGAACAGGTTGATTGCTGAAATGAGCTCGGACGCGTGATTGAAAAACAGGGAGAAAAACAAACAGGTTCCGGTACGACCTTCCGAACGGGTGAAATTGAAGTGTATAATAATACACGGTTTTTCGGGATTCTGGGGTCCCGGAATAAAATTCTCCGGAAATCACATAGAAATTTCCTCGGGTTAAATAAAGCGGCCACGCAAAGTTTGAGCACCAACGGAAGACATTTGGGGGTGCCGTGTGCCCAAACCAAAGATTCGCGAAACTCGGATTATCGTGAAAAATGTGTTAAAGCTCGTTATTTGAGGCTGAAATCGAACAGGTTGATTCCTGAAATGAGCTCGGACGCGTGATTAAAAAACAGGGAGAAAAAGAAACAGGTTCCGGTACGACCTTCCGAACGGCTGAAATTGAAGTGTATAATACACGATTTTTCGGGATTCCGGGGTCCCGAAATAAAATTTTCCGGAAATCGCATAGAAAGTTTCTCGGGTCAGATAAAGCGGCCACGCAAAATTTGAGCACAAACGGAAGAAATTTGGGGGTGCAGGTGTGCCACAAACCAGCATTCGTCGAAACTCGGATTATCGTGAAAAATGTGTTAAAGCTCGTTATTTGAGGCTGAAATCGAACAGGTTGATTCCTGAAATCGAACAGGTTGATTCCTGAAATGAGCTCGGACGCGTGATTGAAAAACATGGAGAAAAAGAAACAGGTTTCGGTACGACTTTTCGAACGGCTGAAATTGAAGTGTATAATACACGGTTTTTCGGGATTCCAGGGTCCCAGAATAAAATTCTCCGGAAATCGCATAGAAAGTTCCTTGGGTCAGATAAAGCGGCCACGCAAAGTTTGAGCACCAACGGAAGACATTTAGGGGTGCCGGCGTGCCACAAACCAGCATTCGCCGAAACTCGGATTATTGTGAAAAGTGTGTTAAACCTCGTTATTCGAGGCTGAAATCGAAGTGGTTGATTCCTGAAATCGAACAGGTTGATTCCTGAAATGAGCTCGGACGCGTGATTCAAAAACAGGGAGAAAAAGAAACAGGTTCCGGTACGACCTTCCGAACGGCTAAAATTGAAGTGTATAATACACGGTTTTTCGGGATTCCGGGGTCCCGGAATATAAAGCGGCCACGCAAAGTTTGAGCACCAACGTAAGACATTTTTGGGTGCCGGTGTGCCACAAACCAGCATTCGCCGAAACTCGGATTATCGTGAAAAATGTGTTAAAGCTCGTTATTTGAGGCTGAAATCGAACAGGTTGTTTCCTGAAATCGAACAGGTTGATTCCTGAAATGAGCTCGGACGCGTGATTGAAAAACAGGGAGAAAATGAAACATGTTCCGGTACGACTTTCCGAACGGCTGAAATTGAAGTGTATAATACACGGTTTTTCGGGATTCCGGGGTCCCAGAATAAAATTCTCCGGAAATCGCATAGAAAGTTCCTCGGGTCAGATAAAGCGGCCACGCAAAGTTTGAGCACCAACAGAAGACATTTGGGGGTGCCGGTGTGCCACAAACCAGCATTCGCCGAAACTCGGATTATTGTGAAAAATATGTTAAACCTCGTTATTTGAGGCTGAAATCGAACAGGTTGATTCCTGAAATCGAACAGGTTGATTCCTGAAATGAGCTCGGACGCGTGATTGAAAAACAAGGAGAAAAAAAACGGGTTACGTACGACCTTCCGAACGGCTAAAATTGAAGTGTATAATACACGGTTTCTCGGGATTCCGGGGTCCCGGAATATAAAGCGGCCACGCAAAGTTTGAGCACCAACGTAAGACATTTGTGGGTGCCGGTGTGCCACAAACCAGCATTCGCCGAAACTCGGATTATCGTGAAAAATGTGTTAAATCTCGTTATTTGAGGTCAAACCGAAAGGAAAGGTTGATTCTGAAATGAGCTCGGACGCGTGATTGAAAAACAGGGAGAAAAAGAAACAGGTTCGGTACGACCTTCCGAACGGCTGAAATTGAAGTGTATAATACACGGTTTTTCGGGATTCCGGGGTCCCAGAATAAAATTGTCCAGAAATCACATAGAAAGTTCCTCGGGTCAGATAAAGCGGCCACGCAAAGTTTGAGCACCAACGGAAGACATTTGGGGATGCCGGTATGCCACAAACCAGCATTCGCCGAAACTCGGATTATCGTGAAAAATGTGTTAAAGCTCGTTATTTGAGGCTGAAATCGAACATGTTGATTCCTGAAATCGAACAGGTTGATTCCTGAAATGAGCTCGGACGCGTGATTGAAAAACAAGGAGAAAAAGAAACAGGTTCTGGTACGACCTTCCGAACGGCTAAAATTGAAGTGTATAATACACGGTTTCTCGGGATTCCGGGGTCCCGGAATATAAAGCGGCCACGCAAAGTTTGAGCACCAACGTAAGACATTTGTGGGTGCCGGTGTGCCACAAACCAAAGATTCGCGAAACTCGGATTATCGTGAAAAATGTGTTAAATCTCGTTATTTGAGGTGAAACCGAAACAGGTTGATTCTGAAATGAGTTCGGACGCGTGATTGAAAAACGGGGAGAAAAAGAAACAGGTTCGATACGACCTTCCGAGAACGGTGAAATTGAAGTGTATAATACACGGTTTTCGGGATTCCGGGGTCCCGGAATAAAATTCTCCGAAATCACATAGAAAGTTCCTCGGGTCAGATAAAGCGGCCACGCAAAGTTTGAGCACTAACGGAAGACATTTGGGGATGCCGGTATGCCACAAACCAAAGATTCGCGAAACTCGGATTATCGTGAAAAATGTGTTAAAGCTCGTTATTTGAGGTGAAATCGAACAGGTTGATTCCTAAAATGAACTCGGACGCGTGATTGAGAAACAGGGAGAAAAAGAAACAGGTTAGACGACCTTCCTAACGGTGAAATTGAAGTGTATAATACACGGTTTTTCGGGATTCCGGGGTCCCGGAATAAAATTCTCCGGAAATCACATAGAAAGTTCTTCGGGTCATATAAAGCGGCCACGCTAAGTTTGAGCACCAACGGAAGATATTTGGGGGTGCCGGTGTGCCACAAACCAGCATTCGTCGAAACTCGGATTATCGTGAAAAATGTGTTAAAACTCGTTATTTGAGGCTGAAATCGAACAGGTTGATTCCTGAAATCAAGCAGGTTGATTCCTGAAATGAGCTCGGACGCGTGATTGATAAACAGGGAGAAAAAGAAACAGGTTACGGTACGACCTTCCGAACGGCTGAAATTGAAGTGTATAATACACGGTTTTTCGGGATTCCGGGGTCCCGGAATAAAATTCTCCGGAAATCACATAGAAAGTTCCTCGGGTCAGATAAAGCGGCCACGCAAAGTTTAAGTACCAACGGAAGTCATTTGGGTGTGCCATTTGTGCCACAAACCAAAGATTCGCCGAAACTCGGATTATCGTCAAAAATGTGTTAAAGCTTGTTATTTGAGGCTAAAATCGAACGGGTTGATTCTGAAATCGAATTGGTTGATTCTGAAATGAGCTCGGACGCGTGATTGAAAAACAGGGAAAAAAGAAACAGGTTCCGGTACGACCTTCCGAACGATCGAAATTGAAGTGTATAATACACGTTTTTTCGGGATTCCGGGGTCCCGGAATAAAATTCTCCGGAAATCACATAGAAAGTTCCTCGGGTCAGATAAAGCGGCCACGCAAAATTTGAGCACCAACGGAAGACATTTGGGGGTCTTTGGTCCGCCACAAACCAAAGATTCGCGAAACTCGGATTATCGTGAAAAATGTGTTAAAGCTCGTTATTTGAGGTGAAATCGAACAGGTTGTTTCGAAATCGAACGGGTTGATTCTGAAATGAGCTCGGACGCGTGATTGAAAAACAGGGAGTAAAAAAACAGGTTCCGTACGACCTTCCGAACGGCCGAGATTGAAGTGTATAATACACGGTCTTCCGGATCCGGGGTCCGGAATAAAATTCTCGGAAATCACATAGAAAGTTTCTCGGGTCAGATAAAGCGGCCACGCAATGTTTGAGCACCAACGGAAGATATTTGGGGGTGCCGGTGTGCCACAAACCAGCATTCGCCGAAACTCGGATTATCGTGAAAAATGTGTTAAAGTTCGTTATTTGAGACTGAAATCGAACAGGTTGATTCCTGAAATCGAACAGGTTGATTCCTGAAATGAGCTCGGACGCGTGATTGAAAAACAAGGAGAAAAAGAAACAGGTTCTGGTACGACCTTCCGAACGGCTAAAATTGAAGTGTATAATACACGGTTTCTCGGGATTCCGGGGTCCCGGAATATAAAGCGGCCACGCAAAGTTTGAGCACCAACGTAAGACATTTGTGGGTGCCGGTGTGCCACAAACCAGCATTCGCCGAAACTCGGATTATCGTGAAAAATGTGTTAAATCTCGTTATTTGAGGCTGAAACCGAACAGGTTGTTTCCTGAAATGAGCTCGGACGCGTGATTGAAAAACAGGGAGAAAAAGAAACAGGTTCGGTACGACCTTCCGAACGGCTGAAATTGAAGTGTATAATACACGGTTTTTCGGGATTCCGGGGTCCCGGAATAAAATTGTCCAGAAATCACATAGAAAGTTCCTCGGGTCAGATAAAGCGGCCACGCAAAGTTTGAGCACTAACGGAAGACATTTGGGGATGCCGGTATGCCACAAACCAGCATTCGCCGAAACTCGGATTATCGTGAAAAATGTGTTAAAGCTCGTTATTTGAGGCTGAAATCGAACAGGTTGATTCCTAAAATGAACTCGGACGCGTGATTGAGAAACAGGGAGAAAAAGAAACAGGTTCCGGTACGACCTTCCTAACGGCTGAAATTGAAGTGTATAATACACGGTTTTTCGGGATTCCGGGGTCCCGGAATAAAATTCTCCGGAAATCACATAGAAAGTTCTTCGGGTCATATAAAGCGGCCACGCTAAGTTTGAGCACCAACGGAAGATATTTGGGGGTGCCGGTGTGCCACAAACCAGCATTCGTCGAAACTCGGATTATCGTGAAAAATGTGTTAAAACTCGTTATTTGAGGCTGAAATCGAACAGGTTGATTCCTGAAATCAAGCAGGTTGATTCCTGAAATGAGCTCGGACGCGTGATTGATAAACAGGGAGAAAAAGAAACAGGTTACGGTACGACCTTCCGAACGGCTGAAATTGAAGTGTATAATACACGGTTTTTCGGGATTCCGGGGTCCCGGAATAAAATTCTCTGGAAATCACATAGAAAGTCCTCGGGTCAGATAAAGCGGCCACGCAAAGTTTAAGTACCAACGGAAGTCATTTGGGTGTGCCGCTGTGCCACAAACCAGCATTCGCCGAAACTCGGATTATCGTCAAAAATGTGTTAAAGCTTGTTATTTGAGGCTAAAATCGAACAGGTTGATTCCTGAAATCGAATTGGTTGATTCCTGAAATGAGCTCGGACGCGTGATTGAAAAACAGGGAGAAAAAGAAACAGGTTCCGGTACGACCTTCCGAACGACTGAAATTGAAGTGTATAATACACGGTTTTTCGGGATTCCGGGGTCCCGGAATAAAATTCTCCGGAAATCACATAGAAAGTTCCTCGGGTCAGATAAAGCGGCCACGCAAAATTTGAGCACCAACGGAAGACATTTGGGGGTCTTTGTCGCACAAACCAAAGATTCGCGAAACTTGGATTATCGTGAAAAATGTGTTAAAGCTCGTTATTTGAGGCTGAAATCGAACAGGTTGTTTCCTGAAATCGAACAGGTTGATTCCTGAAATGAGCTCGGACACGTGATTTAAAAACAGGGAGTAAAAGAAACAGGTTCCGGTACGACCTTCCGAACGGCTGAGATTGAAGTGTATAATACACGGTCTTTCCGGATTCCGGGGTCCCGGAATAAAATTCTCCGGAAATCACATAGAAAGTTTCTCGGGTCAGATAAAGCGGCCACGCAATGTTTGAGCACCAACGGAAGATATTTGGGGGTGCCGGTGTGCCACAAACCAGCATTCGCCGAAACTCGGATTATCGTGAAAAATGTGTTAAAGTTCGTTATTTGAGACTGAAATCGAACAGGTTGATTCCTGAAATCGAACAGGTTGATTCCTGAAATGAGCTCGGACGAGTGATTGAAAAACAGGGAGAAAAAGAAACAGGTTCCGGTACGACCTTCCGAACGGCTGAAATTGAAGTGTATAATACACGGTTTTCAGATCGGGGTCCGGAATAAAATTCTACGGAAATCACATAGAAAGTTCCTCGGGTCAGATAAAGCGGCCACGCAAAGTTTGAACACCAATGGAAGACATTTGGGGGTGCCGGTGTGCCAGAAACCAGCATTCGCCGAAACTTGGATTATCGTCAAAAATGTGTTAAAGCTCGTTATTTGAGGCTGAAATCGAACAGGTTGTTTCCTGAAATTGAACAGGTTGATTCCTGAAATGAGCTCGGATGCGTGACTGAAAAACAGGGATAAAAGAAACAGGTTCCGGTACGACCTTCCGAACGACTGAAATTGAAGTGTATAATACACGGTTTTTCGGGATTCCGGGGTCCCGGAAAAAAATTCTCCGGAAATCACATAGAAAGTTACTTGGGTCAGATAAAGCGGCCACGCAAAGTTTGAGCACGAACGGAAGACATTTGGGGGTGCCGGTGTGCCACAAACCAAAGATTCGCGAAACTCGGATTATCGTGAAAAATGTGTTAAACCTCGTTATTTGAGGTTGAAATCGAACAGGTTGATTCCTGAAATGAGATCGGATGCGTGATTGAAAACCAGGGAGAAAAAGAAACAGGTTCTGGTACGACTTTCCGAACGGCTGAAATTGATGTGTATACACGGTTTTTCGGGATTCCGGGGTCCCGGAATAAAATTCTCCGGAAATCACATAGAAAGTTCCTCGGGTCAGATAAAGCGGCCACGCAAAGTTTGAGCACCAACGGAAAACATTTGGGGGTGCCGGTGTGTCACAATCCAGCATTCCCCGAAACTCGGATTATCGTGAAAAATGTGTTAAATCTCGTTATTTGAGGCTGAAATCGAATAGGTTGATTCCTGAAATCGAACAGGTTGATTCGTGAAATGATCTAGGACGCGTGATTGAAAAACGGGGAGAAAAAAAACGAGGTTAAGTACGACCTTCCGAAATTTGAAATTGATGTGTAATACACGGTTTTTCGGGATACCGGGGTCCCGGAATAAAATTCTCCGGAAATCACATAGAAATTTCCTCGGGTCAGATAAAGCGGGGTGAGCACCAACGGAAGACATTTGTGGGTGCCGGTGTGCCACAAACCAGCATTCGCCGAAACTCGGATTATCGTGAAAAATGTGTTAAATCTCGTTATTTGAGGCTGAAACCGAACAGGTTGATTCCTGAAATGAGCTCGGACGCGTGATTGAAAAACAGGGAGAAAAAGAAACAGGTTCGGTACGACCTTCCGAACGGCTGAAATTGAAGTGTATAATACACGGTTTTTCGGGATTCCGGGGTCCCGGAATAAAATTGTCCAGAAATCACATAGAAAGTTCCTCGGGTAAGATAAAGCGGCCACGCAAAGTTTGAGCACCAACAGAAGACATTTGGGGTGCCGGTATGCCACAAACCAGCATTCGCCGAAACTCGGATTATCGTGAAAAATGTGTTACAGCTCGTTATTTGAGGCTGAAATCGAACAGGTTGATTCCTAAAATGAACTCGGACGCGTGATTGAGAAACAGGGAGAAAAAGAAACAGGTTCCGGTACGACCTTCCTAACGGCTGAAATTGAAGTGTATAATACACGGTTTTTCGGGATTCCGGGGTCCCGGAATAAAATTCTCCGGAAATCACATAGAAAGTTCTTCGGGTCATATAAAGCGGTCACGCAAAGTTTGAGCACCAACGGAAGATATTTGGGGGTGCCGGTGTGCCACAAACCAGCATTCGTCGAAACTCGGATTATCGTGAAAAATGTGTTAAAGCTCGTTATTTGAGGCTGAAATCGAACAGGTTGATTCCTGAAATCAAGCGGGTTGATTCTGAAATGAGCTCGGACGCGTGATTGATAAACAGGAGAAAAAGCAGTTACGGTACGACCTTCCGAACGGCTGAAATTGAAGTGTATAATACACGGTTTTTCGGGATTCCGGGGTCCCGGAATAAAATTCTCTGGAAATCACATAGAAAGCCCTCGGGTCAGATAAAGCGGCCACGCAAAGTTTAAGTACCAACGGAAGTCATTTGGGTGTGCCGCTGTGCCACAAACCAGCATTCGCCGAAACTCGGATTATCGTCAAAAATGTGTTAAAGCTTGTTATTTGAGGCTAAAATCGAACAGGTTGATTTCTGAAATCGAATTGGCTGATTCCTGAAATGAGCTCGGACGCGTGATTGAAAAACAGGGAGAAAAAGAAACAGGTTCCGGTACGACCTTCCGAACGACTGAAATTGAAGTGTATAATACACGGTTTTTCGGGATTCGGGGTCCCGGAATAAAATTCTCCGAAAATCACATAGAAAGTTCCTCGGGTCGGATAAAGCGGCCACGCAAAGTTTGAGCACCAACGGAAGACATTTGGGGGTCTTTGATGCCACAAACCAAGATTCGCGAAACTCGGATTATCGTGAAAAATGTGTTAAAGCTCGTTATTTGAGGTGAAATCGAACAGGTTGATTCCTGAAATCGAACAGGTTGATTCATGAAATGAGCTCGGACGCGTGATTTAAAAACGAGGAGTAAAAAAACGAGGTTCCGATACGACCTTGAACAGGAAATTGAAGTGTATAATACACGGTCTTTCCGGATTACGGGGTCCCGGAATAAAATTCTCCGGAAATCACATAGAAAGTTTCTCGGGTCAGATAAAGTGGCCACGCAAAGTTTGAGCACCAACGGAAGATATTTGGGGGTGCCGGTGTGCCACAAACCAGCATTCGCCGAAACTCGGATTATCGTGAAAAATGTGTTAAAGCTCGTTATTTGAGATCGAAATCGAATCTGGTTGATTCTGAAATCGAACAGGTTGATTCCCTGAAATGAGCTCGGACGCGTGATTGAAAAACAGAGAGAAAAAAAACAGGTTCCGTACGACCTTCCGAACTTTGAAATTGAAGTGTATAATACACGGTTTTCAGATTCCGGGGTCCCGGAATAAAATTCTACGGAAATCACATAGAAAGTTCCTCGGGTCGGATAAAGCGGCCACGCAAAGTTTGAGCACCAACGGAAGACATTTGGGGGTGCGGTGTGCGAGAAACCAAAGATTCGCGAAACTCGGATTATCGTCAAAAATGTGTTAAAACTCGTTATTTGAGGTGAAATCGAACAGGTTGTTTCCTGAAATCGAACAGGTTGATTCTTGAAATGAGCTCGGATGCGTGGTGAAAAACAGGGATAAAAGAAACAGGTTCGAGACGACCTTCCGAACGATCGAAATTGAAGTGTATAATACACGGTTTTTCGGGATTAGGGGTCCCGGAAAAAATTCTCCGGAAATCACATAGAAAGTTACTTGGGTCAGATAAAGCGGCCACGCAAAGTTTGAGCACGAACGGAAGACATTTGGGGGTGCGGTGTGCCCAAACCAAAGATTCGCCGAAACTCGGATTATCGTGAAAAATGTGTTAAACCTCGTTATTTGAGGTTGAAATCGAACAGGTTGATTCCTGAAATGAGCTCGGATGCGTGATTGAAAACCAGGGAGAAAAAGAAACAGGTTCTAGTACGACTTTCCGAACGGCTGAAATTGATGTGTATACACGGTTTTTCGGGATTCCGGGGTCCCGGAATAAAATTCTCCGGAAATCACATAGAAAGTTCCTCGAGTCAGATAAAGCGGCCACGCAAAGTTTGAGCACCAACGGAAAACATTTGGGGGTGCCGGTGTGTCACAATCCAGCATTCCCCGAAACTCGGATTATCGTGAAAAATGTGTTAAATCTCGTTATTTGAGGCTGAAATCGAATAGGTTGATTCCTGAAATCGAACAGGTTGATTCGTGAAATGATCTAGGACGCGTGATTGAAAAACAGGGAGAAAAAGAAACAGGTTCCGGTACGACCTTCCGAACGGCTGAAATTGATGTGTAATACACGGTTTTTCGGGATACCGGGGTCCCGGAATAAAATTCTCCGGAAATCACATAGAAATTTCCTCGGGTCAGATAAAGCGGGGTGAGCACCAACGGAAGACATTTGTGGGTGCCGGTGTGCCACAAACCAGCATTCGCCGAAACTCGGATTATCGTGAAAAATGTGTTAAATCTCGTTATTTGAAAACCGAAAGGTTGATTCTGAAATGAGCTCGGACGCGTGATTGAAAAACGAGGAGAAAAAAACGGGTTCGGTACTACCTTCCGAACGGCTGAAATTGAAGTGTATAATACACGGTTTTTCGGGATTCCGGGGTCCCGGAATAAAATTGTCCAGAAATCACATAGAAAGTTTCTCGGGTAAGATAAAGCGGCCACGCAAAGTTTGAGCACCAACGGAAGACATTTGGGGATGCCGGTATGCCACAAACCAGCATTCGCCGAAACTCGGATTATCGTGAAAAATGTGTTAAAGCTCGTTATTTGAGGCTGAAATCGAACAGGTTGATTCCTAAAATGAACTCGGACGCGTGATTGAGAAACAGGGAGAAAAAGAAACAGGTTCCGGTACGACCTTCCTAACGGCTGAAATTGAAGTGTATAATACACGGTTTTTCCGGATTCCGGGGTCCCGGAATAAAATTCTCCGGAAATCACATAGAAAGTTCTTCGGATCATATAAAGCGGCCACGCAAAGTTTGAGCACCAACGGAAGATATTTGGGGGTGCCGGTGTGCCACAAACCAGCATTCGTCGAAACTCGGATTATCGTGAAAAATGTGTTAAAGCTCGTTATTTGAGGCTGAAATCGAACAGGTTGATTCCTGAAATCAAGCAGGTTGATTCCTGAAATGAGCTCGAACGCGTGATTGATAAACAGGGAGAAAAAGAAACAGGTTACGGTACGACCTTCCGAACGGCTGAAATTGAAGTATATAATACACGGTTTTTCGGGATTCCGGGGTCCCGGAATAAAATTCTCTGGAAATCACATAGAAAGTCCTCGGGTCAGATAAAGCGGCCACACAAAGTTTAAGTACCAACGGAAGTCATTTGGGTGTGCCATTTGTGCCCAAACCAAAGCATTCGCGAAACTCGGATTATCGTCAAAAATGTGTTAAAGCTTGTTATTTGAGGCTAAAATCGAACAGGTTGATTCCTGAAATCGAATTGGTTGATTCCTGAAATGAGCTCGGACGCGTGACTGAAAAACAGGGAGAAAAAGAAACAGGTTCGTCACGACCTTCCGAACGATTTGAAATTGAAGTGTATAATACACGGTTTTTCGGGATTCGGGGTCCCGAAACAAAATTCTCCGGAAATCACATAGAAAGTTCCTCGGGTCAGATAAAGCGGCCACGCAAAGTTTGAGCACCAACGGAAGACATTTGGGGGTCTTTGATGCGCCACAAACCAAAGATTCGAAACTCGGATTATCGTGAAAAATGTGTTAAAGCTCGTTATTTGAGGCTGAAATCGAACAGGTTGTTTCCTGAAATCGAACAGGTTGATTCCTGAAATGAGCTCGGACGCGTGATTTAAAAACAGGGAGTAAAAGAAACAGGTTCCGGTACGACCTTCCGAACGGCTGAAATTGAAGTGTATAATACACGGTCTTTCCGGATTCCGGGGTCCCGGAATAAAATTCTCCGGAAATCACATAAAAAGTTTCTCGGGTCAGATAAAGGGGCCACGCAAAGTTTGAGCACCAACGGAAGATATTTGGGGGTGCCGGTGTGCCACAAACCAGCATTCGCCGAAACTCGGATTATCGTGAAAAATGTGTTAAAGTTCGTTATTTGAGACTGAAATCGAACAGGTTGATTCCTGAAATCGAACAGGTTGATTCCTGAAATGAGCTCGGACGAGTGATTGAAAAACAGGGAGAAAAAGAAACAGGTTCCGGTACGACCTTCCGAACGGCTGAAATTGAAGTGTATAATACACGGTTTTTCAGGATTCCGGGGTCCCGGAATAAAATTCTACGGAAATCACATAGAAAGTTCCTCGGGTCAGATAAAGCGGCCACGCAAAGTTTGAGCACCAATGGAAGACATTTGGGGGTGCCGGTGTGCGAAACCAAAGATTCGCGAAACTCGGATTATCGTCAAAAATGTGTTAAAGCTCGTTATTTGAGGCTGAAATCGAACAGGTTGTTTCCTGAAATTGAACAGGTTGATTCCTGAAATGAGCTCGGATGCGTGACTGAAAAACAGGGATAAAAGAAACAGGTTCCGGTACGACCTTCCGAACGACTGAAATTGAAGTGTATAATACACGGTTTTTCGGGATTCCGGGGTCCCGGAAAAAAATTCTCCGGAAATCACATAGAAAGTTACTTGGGTCAGATAAAGCGGCCACGCAAAGTTTGAGCACGAACGGAAGACATTTGGGGGTGCCGGTGTGCCACAAACCAGCATTCGCCGAAACTCGGATTATCGTGAAAAATGTGTTAAACCTCGTTATTTGAGGTTGAAATCGAACAGGTTGATTCCTGAAATGAGCTCGGATGCGTGATTGAAAACCAGGGAGAAAAAGAAACAGGTTCTAGTACGACTTTCCGAACGGCTGAAATTGATGTGTATACACGGTTTTTCGGGATTCCGGGGTCCCGGAATAAAATTCTCCGGAAATCACATAGAAAGTTCCTCGAGTCAGATAAAGCGGTCACGCAAAGTTTGAGCACCAACGGAAAACATTTGGGGGTGCCGGTGTGTCACAATCCAGCATTCCCCGAAACTCGGATTATCGTGAAAAATGTGTTAAATCTCGTTATTTGAGGCTGAAATCGAATAGGTTGATTCCTGAAATCGAACAGGTTGATTCGTGAAATGATCTAGGACGCGTGATTGAAAAACGGGAGAAAAAAAACAGGTTCGATACGACCTTCCGAACGGCATTTGAAATTGATGTGTAATACACGGTTTTCGGGATACCGGGGTCCGAGGAATAAAATTCTCGGAAATCACATAGAAATTTCCTCGGGTCGGATAAAGCGGGGTGAGCACCAACGGAAGACATTTGTGGGTGCCGGTGTGCCACAAACCAAGATTCGCCGAAACTCGGATTATCGTGAAAAATGTGTTAAATCTCGTTATTTGAGGTGAAACCGAACAAAGGTTGATTCTGAAATGAGCTCGGACGCGTGATTGAAAAACAGGGAGAAAAAAAACGGGTTCGGTACTACCTTCCGAACAATTTGAAATTGAAGTGTATAATACACGGTTTTCGGGATTCGGGGTCCCGGAATAAAATTGTCCGTAAATCACATAGAAAGTTTCTCGGGTAAGATAAAGCGGCCACGCAAAGTTTGAGCACCAACGGAAGACATTTGGGGATGCCGGTATGCCACAAACCAAAGATTCGCGAAACTCGGATTATCGTGAAAAATGTGTTAAAGCTCGTTATTTGAGGTGAAATCGAACAGGTTGATTCCTGAAATGAGCTCGGACGCGTGATTGAGAAACGGGAGAAAAAAAAAACGAGTTAGACGACCTTCCTAACATTTGAAATTGAAGTGTATAATACACGGTTTTCGGGATTCGGGGTCCGGAATAAAATTCTCGGAAATCACATAGAAAGTTCTTCGGATCATATAAAGCGGCCACGCAAAGTTTGAGCACCAACGGAAGATATTTGGGGGTGCCGGTGTGCCACAAACCAAAGATTCGTCGAAACTCGGATTATCGTGAAAAATGTGTTAAAGCTCGTTATTTGATGTTGAAATCGAACAGGTTGATTCCTGAAATCAAGCAGGTTGATTCCTGAAATGAGCTCGAACGCGTGATTGATAAACAGGGAGAAAAAGAAACAGGTTACGGTACGACCTTCCGAACGGCTGAAATTGAAGTATATAATACACGGTTTTTCGGGATTCCGGGGTCCCGGAATAAAATTCTCTGGAAATCACATAGAAAGTCCTCGGGTCAGATAAAGCGGCCACACAAAGTTTAAGTACCAACGGAAGTCATTTGGGTGTCTTTGTGCCCTAAACCAAAGATTCGCCGAAACTCGGATTATCGTCAAAAATGTGTTAAAGCTTGTTATTTGAGGCTAAAATCGAACAGGTTGATTCCTGAAATCGAATTGGTTGATTCCTGAAATGAGCTCGGACGCGTGACTGAAAAACAGGGAGAAAAAGAAACAGGTTCCGGTACGACCTTCCGAACGACTGAAATTGAAGTGTATAATACACGGTTTTTCGGGATTTCGGGGTCCCGGAATAAAATTCTCCGGAAATCACATAGAAAGTTCCTCGGGTCAGATAAAGCGGCCACGCAAAGTTTGAGCACCAACGGAAGACATTTGGGGTCTTTGGTCCGCCACAAACCAAAGATTCGCCGAAACTCGGATTATCGTGAAAAATGTGTTAAAGCTCGTTATTTGATTTCTGAAATCGAACAGGTTGATTTCTGAAATCGAACAGGTTGATTCTTGAAATGAGCTCGGACGCGTGATTTAAAAACGGGAGTAAAAGAAACGGTTCCGTGCGACCTTCCGAACTGAAATTGAAGTGTATAATACACGGTCTTCCGGATTCGGGGTCCCGGAATAAAATTCTCGGAAATCACATAAAAAGTTTCTCGGGTCAGATAAAGGGGCCACGCAAAGTTTGAGCACCAACGGAAGATATTTGGGGTGCTTAGGTGTGCCACAAACCAAAGATTCGCCGAAACTCGGATTATCGTGAAAAATGTGTTAAAGTTCGTTATTTGAGACTGAAATCGAACAGGTTGATTCCTGAAATCGAACAGGTTGATTCCTGAAATGAGCTCGGACGAGTGATTGAAAAACAGGGAGAAAAAGAAACAGGTTCCGGTACGACCTTCCGAACGGCTGAAATTGAAGTGTATAATACACGGTTTTCAGATTAGGGGTCCGGAATAAAATTCTACGGAAATCACATAGAAAGTTCCTCGGGTCAGATAAAGCGGCCACGCAAAGTTTGAGCACCAACGGAAGACATTTGGGGTGCCGGTGTGCCAGAAACCAGCATTCGCCGAAACTCGGATTATCGTGAAAAATGTGTTAAAGCTCGTTATTTGAGGCTGAAATCGAACAGGTTGTTTCCTGAAATTGAACAGGTTGATTCCTGAAATGAGCTCGGATGCGTGGACTGAAAAACAGGGATAAAAGAAACAGGTTCGATACGACCTTCCGAACGATCGAAATTGAAGTGTATAATACACGGTTTTTCGGGATTAGGGGTCCCGGAAAAAAATTCTCCGGAAATCACATAGAAAGTTACTTGGGTCAGATAAAGCGGCCACGCAAAGTTTTAGCACGAACGGAAGACATTTGGGGGTGCCGGTGTGCCACAAACCAGCATTCGCCGAAACTCGGATTATCGTGAAAAATGTGTTAAACCTAGACCTGGCAAATCGGGTTAACGGGTCGGATTCGGGTCAGGCCATTTCGGGTCGGGCCATTTCAGGTTTCTCAAATTCTCGGGTTACCTCGGGTCGGGTCGGGTCATTTCGGATTAAGTCTGCGTTTCGGGTTTGTTTGTCGGGTCTATTTGGTCACGGGTCGGGTTATTTTGGGTCGAGTCATTTTCGGGTCAATAATTAAGAGAGAAAAAGGCATTTCAAGTCTTTTGGGGTCAATTAGAGTTATATTTTGTCGGGTCATTTTCGGGTTGAGTGGTTTCGGGTCGGGCATTTCGGGTCGGGTCTGTTACGGGTCCATGAAAGCTCGGGTCATTTTTGGGTCGGGTCGGGTCAATTCGGACTTCGGGTGTCATTCGGGTGCGGCAGTTCGGGTCGATTTCGGGTCTCGGGTCAACCTTTTCGGGTCGGGTCAATCGGGCCGGGTTGATTTTGCCAGGTCTAGTTAAACCTCGTTATTTGAGGTTGAAATCGAACAGGTTGATTCCTGAAATGAGCTCGGATGCGTGATTGAAAACCAGGGAGAAAAAGAAACAGGTTCCGGTACGACTTTCCGAATGGCTGAAATTGAAGTGTATACACGGTTTTTCGGGATTCGGGGTCCGGAATAAAATTCTCGGAAATCACATAGAAAGTTCCTCGGGTCAGATAAAGCGGCCACGCAAAGTTTGAGCACCAACGGAAAACATTTGGGGGTGCCGGTGTGTCACAATCCAGCATTCCCCGAAACTCGGATTATCGTGAAAAATGTGTTAAAGCTCGTTATTTGAGGCTGAAATCGAACAGGTTGATTCCTAAAATGAACTCGGACGCGTGATTGAGAAACAGGGAGAAAAAGAAACAGGTTCCGGTACGACCTTCCTAACGGCTGAAATTGAAGTGTATAATACACGGTTTTTCGGGATTCCGGGGTCCCGGAATAAAATTCTCCGGAAATCACATAGAAAGTTCTTCGGATCATATAAAGCGGCCACGCAAAGTTTGAGCACCAACGGAAGATATTTGGGGGTGCCGGTGTGCCACAAACCAGCATTCGTCGAAACTCGGATTATCGTGAAAAATGTGTTAAAGCTCGTTATTTGAGGTGAAATCGAACAAGGTTGATTCTGAAATCAAGCAGGTTGATTCTGAAATGAGCTCGAACGCGTGATTGATAAACGGGGAGAAAAAAGAAAAGCAGTTACTGTACGACCTTCCGAACGGTGAAATTGAAGTATATAATACACGTTTTTCGGGATTCGGGGTCCCGGAATAAAATTCTCTGGAAATCACATAGAAAGTCCTCGGGTCAGATAAAGCGGCCACACAAAGTTTAAGTACCAACGGAAGTCATTTGGGTGTGCCATTGTGTACAAAACAAAGATTCGCGAAACTCGGATTATCGTCAAAAATGTGTTAAAGCTTGTTATTTGAGGCTAAAATCGAACGGGTTGATTCTGAAATCGAATTGGTTGATTCTGAAATGAGCTCGGACGCGTGACTGAAAAACAGGAGAAAAAGAAACAGGTTCCGTACGACCTTCCGAACGATCGAAATTGAAGTGTATAATACACGGTTTTCGGGATTCGGGTTCCCGGAACAAAATTCTCCGGAAATCACATAGAAAGTTCCTCGGGTCAGATAAAGCGGCCACGCAAAGTTTGAGCACCAACGGAAGACATTTGGGGTCTTTGATGTGCCACAAACCAAAGCATTCGCAGAAACTCGGATTATCGTGAAAAATGTGTTAAAGCTCGTTATTTGAGGTAGAAATCGAACAGGTTGATTCCTGAAATCGAACAGGTTGATTCCTGAAATGAGCTCGGACGCGTGATTTAAAAACGGGGAGTAAAAAAACAGGTTCGGTACGACCTTCCGAACATTTGAAATTGAAGTGTATAATACACGGTCTTTCCGGATTAGGGTCCCGAATAAAATTCTCCGGAAATCACATAAAAAGTTTCTCGGGTCAGATAAAGTGGCCACGCAAAGTTTGAGCACCAACGGAAGATATTTGGGGTGCCGGTGTGCCCAAACCCGGCATTCGCGAAACTCGGATTATCGTGAAAAATGTGTTAAAGTTCGTTATTTGAGACTGAAATCGAACAGGTTGATTCCTGAAATCGAACAGGTTGATTCCTGAAATGAGCTCGGACGAGTGATTGAAAAACAGGGAGAAAAAGAAACAGGTTCCGGTACGACCTTCCGAACGGCTGAAAATGAAGTGTATAATACACGGTTTTTCAGGATTCCGGGGTCCCGGAATAAAATTCTACGGAAATCACATAGAAAGTTCCTCGGGTCAGATAAAGCGGCCACGCAAAGTTTGAGCACCAATGGAAGACATTTGGGGGTGCCGGTGTGCCAGAAACCAGCATTCGCCGAAACTCGGATTATCGTCAAAAATGTGTTAAAGCTCGTTATTTGAGGCTGAAATCGAACAGGTTGTTTCCTGAAATTGAACAGGTTGATTCCTGAAATGAGCTCGGATGCGTGACTGAAAAACAGGGATAAAAGAAACAGGTTCCGGTACGACCTTCCGAACGACTGAAATTGAAGTGTATAATACACGGTTTTTCGGGATTCCGGGGTCCCGGAAAAAAATTCTCCGGAAATCACATAGAAAGTTACTTGGGTCAGATAAAGCGGCCACGCAAAGTTTGAGCACGAACGGAAGACATTTGGGGGTGCCGGTGTGCCACAAACCAGCATTCGCCGAAACTCGGATTATCGTGAAAAATGTGTTAAACCTCGTTATTTGAGGTTGAAATCGAACAGGTTGATTCCTGAAATGAGCTCGGATGCGTGATTGAAAACCAGGGAGAAAAAAAACGAGGTTAGTACGACTTTCCGAATGGTCGAAATTGAAGTGTATACACGGTTTTCGGGATTCGGGGGTCCGGAATAAAATTCTCCGGAAATCACATAGAAAGTTCCTCGGGTCAGATAAAGCGGCCACGCAAAGTTTGAGCACCAACGGAAAACATTTGGGGGTGCCGGTGTGTCACAATCCAGCATTCCCCGAAACTCGGATTATCGTGAAAAATGTGTTAAATCTCGTTATTTGAGGCTTAAATCGAATAGGTTGATTCCTGAAATCGAACAGGTTGATTCGTGAAATGATCTAGGACGCGTGATTGAAAAACAGGGAGAAAAAGAAACAGGTTCCGGTACGACCTTCCGAACGGCTGAAATTGATGTGTAATACACGGTTTTTCGGGATACCGGGGTCCCGGAATAAAATTCTCCGGAAATCACATAGAAATTTCCTCGGGTCAGATAAAGCGGGGTGAGCACACACGGAAGACATTTAGGGGTGCCGGTGTGCCACAAACCAGCATTCGCCGAAACTCGGATTATCGTGAAAAATGTGTTAAAGCTCCTTATTTGAGGCTGAAATCGAACAGCTTGATTCCTGAAATCGAACAGGTTGATTCCTAAAATAAGCTCGGACGCGTGATTAAAAACAGGGAGAAAAAGAAACAGGTTCCGGTACGACCTTCCGAACGGCTGAAATTGAAGTGTATATAATACACGGTTTTTCATGATTCCGGGGTCCCGGAATAAAATTCTCCGGAAATCACATAGAAAGTTCCTCTGGTTAGATAAAGCGGCCACGCAAAGTTTGAGCACCAACGGAAGACATTTGTGGGTGCCGATGTGCCACAAACCAGCATTCGCCGAAACTCGGATTATCGTGAAAAATGTGTTAAAGCTCGTTATTTGAGGCTGAAACCGAACAGGTTGATTCCTGAAATGAGCTCGGACGCGTGATTGAAAACAAGGGAGAAAAAGAAACAGGTTCCGGTACGACCTTCTGAACGGCTGAAATTGAAGTGTATAATACACGGTTTTTCGGGATTTCGGGGTTCCGGAATAAAATTCTCCGGAAATCACATAAAAAGTCCTCGGGTAAGATAAAGCGGCCACGCAAAGTTTGAGCACCAACAGAAGACATTTGGGGGTGCCGGTGTGCCACAAACCAGCATTCGCCGAACCTCGGTTTATCGTGAAAAATGTGTTAAAGCTCGTTATTTGAGGCTGAAATCGAAGAGGTTAATTACTAAAATGAGCTCGGACGCGTGATTGAAAAATAGGGAGAAAAAGAAACAGTTTCCGGTACGACCTTCCTAACGGCTGAAATTGAAGTGTATAATACACGGTTTTTCGGGATTCCGGAGTCCCGGAATAAAATTCTCCGGAAATCACATAGAAAGTTCCTCGGGTCAGATAAAGCGGCCACGCAAAGTTTTAGCACCAACGGAAGACATTTGGGGGTGCCGGTGTGCCACAAACCAGCATTCGTCGAAACTCGGATTATCGTGAAAAATGTGTTAAAACTCGTTATTTGAGGCTGAAATCGAACAGGTTGATTCCTGAAATCAAGCAGGTTGATTCCTGAAATGAGCTCGGATGCGTGATTGATAAACAGGGAGAAAAAGAAACAGGTTACGGTACGACCTTCCGAACGGCTGAAATTGAAGTGTATAATACACTGTTTTTCGGGATTTCGGGGTTCCGGAATAAAATTCTCCGGAAATCACATAGAAAGTCCTCGGGTCAGATAAAGCGGCCACGCAAAGTTTAAGTACCAACGGAAGTCATTTGGGTGTGCCGCTGTGCCACAAACCAGCATTCTCCGAAACTCGGATTATCGTCAAAAATGTGTTAAAGCTTGTTATTTGAGGCTGAAATCGAACAGGTTGATTCCTGAAATCGAATAGGTTGATTCCTGAAATGAGCTCGGACGCGTGATTGAAAAACAGGGAGAAAAAGAAACAGGTTCCGGTACGACCTTCCGAACGGCTAAAATTGAAGTGTATAATACACGGTTTTTCGGGATTCCGGGGTCCCGTAATAAAGTTCTCCGGAAATCACATAGAAAGTTCCTCGGGTCAGATAAAGCGGCCACGCAAAGTTTGAGCACCAACGGAAGACATTTGGGGGGTGCTGGTGTGCCACAAACCAGCATTTGCCGAAACTCGGATTATCGTCAAAAATGTGTTAAAGCTCGTTATTTGAGGCTGAAATCGAACAGGTTGTTTCCTGAAATTGAACAGGTTGATTCCTGAAATGAGCTCGGATGCGTGACTGAAAAACAGGGATAAAAGAAACAGGTTCCGGTACGACCTTCCGAACGACTGAAATTGAAGTGTATAATACACGGTTTTCGGGATTAGGGGTCCCGGGAATAAAATTCTCCGGAAATCACATAGAAAGTTACTCGGGTCAGATAAAGCGGCCACACAAAGTTTTAGCACCAACGGAAGACATTTGGGGGTGCCGTGTGCCACAAACCAAAGATTCGTCGAAACTCGGATTATCGTGAAAAATGTGTTAAAGCTCGTTATTTGAGGTGAAATCGAACAAAGTTGATTCTGAAATCGAATAGGTTGATTCCTGAAATTAGCTCGGACGCGTGATTGAAAAACAGGGAGAAAAAGAAACAGGTTCCGGTACGACCTTCCGAACGGCTAAAATTTAAGTGTATAATACACGGTTTTTCGGGATTCCGGGGTCCCGCAATAAAGTTCTCCGGAAATCACATAGAAAGTTCCTCGGGTCAGATAAAGCGGCCACGCAAAGTTTGAGCACCAACGGAAGACATTTGGGGGTGCTGGTGTGCCACAAACCAGCATTCGCCGAAACTCGGATTATCGTCAAAAATGTGTTAAAGCTCGTTATTTGAGGCTGAAATCGAACAGGTTGATTCCTGAAATCGAATAGGTTGATTCCTGAAATTAGCTCGGACGCGTGATTGAAAAACAGGGAGAAAAAGAAACAGGTTCCGGTACGACCTTCCGAACGGCTAAAATTGAAGTGTATAATACACGGTTTTTCGGGAAACCGGGGTCCCGCAATAAAGTTCTCCGGAAATCACATAGAAAGTTCCTCGGGTCAGATAAAGCGGCCACGCAAAGTTTGAGCACCAACGGAAGACATTTGGGGGTGCTGGTGTGCCACAAACCAGCATTCGTGGAAACTCGGATTATCGTGAAAAATGTGTTAAAGCTCGTTATTTGAGGCTGAAATCGAACAGGTTGATTCCTGAAATCAAGCAGGTTGATTCCTGAAATGAGCTCGGACGCGTGATTGATAAACAGGAGAAAAAGAAACAGTTACGGTGACGACCTTCCGAATTTGAAATTGAAGTGTATAATACACGGTTTTTCGGGATTCCGGGGTCCCGGAATAAAATTCTCTGGAAATCACATAGAAAGTCCTCGGGTCAGATAAAGCGGCCACGCAAAGTTTAAGTACCAACGGAAGTCATTTGGGTGTGCCGCTGTGCCACAAACCAGCATTCGCCGAAACTCGGATTATCGTCAAAAATGTGTTAAAGCTTGTTATTTGAGGCTAAAATCAAACGGGTTGATTCCGAAATCGAATTGGTTGATTCGAAATGAGCTCGGATGAGTTATTGAAAAACAGGGAGAAAAAGAAAACAGGTTCCGATGACGACCTTCCGAACGATCGAAATTGAAGTTTATAATACACGGTTTTTCGGGATTCCGGGGTCCCGGAATAAAATTCTCCGGAAATCACATAGAAAGTTCCTCGGGTCGATAAAGCGGCCACGCAAAGTTTGAGCACCAACGGAAGACATTTGGGGGTCTTTGGTCGCCACAAACCAAAGATTCGCCGAAACTCGGATTATCGTGAAAAATGTGTTAAAGCTCGTTATTTGAGGTGAAATCGAACAGGTTGATTCCTGAAATGAGCTCGGACGCGTGATTTAAAAACAGGAGTAAAAGAAACAAGTTTGACGACCTTCCGAACTATTTGAAATTGAAGTGTAAAATACACGGTCTTTAGGATTCGGTCCCGGAATAAAATTCTCGGAAATCACATAGAAAGTTTCTCGGGTCGATAAAGTGGCCACGCAAAGTTTGAGCACCAACGGAAGATATTTGGGGGTGCCGGTGTGCCACAAACCAGCATTCGCCGAAACTCGGATTATCGTCAAAAATGTGTTAAAGCTCGTTATTTGAGGCTGAAATCGAACAGGTTGATTCCTGAAATCGAATAGGTTGATTCCTGAAATTAGCTCGGACGCGTGATTGAAAAACAGGGAAAAAAAACAGGTTAGACGACCTTCCGAACGGCTAAAATTGAAGTGTATAATACACGGTTTTTCGGGATTCCGGGGTCCCGCAATAAAGTTCTCCGGAAATCACATAGAAAGTTCCTCGGGTCAGATAAAGCGGCCACGCAAAGTTTGAGCACCAACGGAAGACATTTGGGGGTGATGGTGTGCCACAAACCAGCATTCGTCGAAACTCGGATTATCGTGAAAAATGTGTTAAAGCTCGTTATTTGAGGCTGGAATCGAATAGGTTGATTCCTGAAATCAAGCAGGTTGATTCCTGAAATGAGCTCGGACGCGTGATTGATAAACAGGGAGAAAAAGAAACAGGTTACGGTACGACCTTCCGAACGGCTGAAATTGATGTGTAATACACGGTTTTTCGGGATACCGGGGTCCCGGAATAAAATTCTCCGAAAATCACATAGAAATTTCCTCGGGTCAGATAAAGCGGGGTGAGCACACACGGAAGACATTTGGGGGTGCCGGTGTGCCACAAACCAGCATTCGCCGAAACTCGGATTATCGTGAAAAATGTGTTAAAGCTCCTTATTTGAGGCTGAAATCGAACAGCTTGATTCCTGAAATCGAACAGGTTGATTCCTAAAATAAGCTCGGACGCGTGATTAAAAACAGGAGAAAAAGAAAACAGGTTCGCGACCTTCGAACGGTGAAATTGAAGTGTATATAATACACGGTTTTTCATGATTCCGGGGTCCCGGAATAAAATTCTCCGGAAATCACATAGAAAGTTTCTCTGGTTAGATAAAGCGGCCACGCAAAGTTTGAGCACCAACGGAAGACATTTGTGGGTGCCGATGTGCCACAAACCAGCATTCGCCGAAACTCGGATTATCGTGAAAAATGTGTTAAAGCTCGTTATTTGAGGCTGAAACCGAACAGGTTGATTCCTGAAATGAGCTCGGACGCGTGATTGAAAACAAGGGAGAGAAAGAAACAGGTTCCAGTACGACCTTCTGAACGGCTGAAATTGAAGTGTATAATACACGGTTTTTCGGGATTTCGGGGTTCCGGAATAAAATTCTCCGGAAATCACATAAAAAGTCCTCGGGTAAGATAAAGCGGCCACGCAAAGTTTGAGCACCAACAGAAGACATTTGGGGGTGCTTGGTGTGCCAAACCAAAGATTCGCCGAACCTCGGTTTATCGTGAAAAATGTGTTAAAACTCGTTATTTGATTTGAAATCGAAGAGGTTAATTACTAAAATGAGCTCGGACGCGTGATTGAAAAATAGGGAGAAAAAGAAACAGATTTAATGTCACGACCTTCCTAACGGTGAAATTGAAGTGTATAATACACGGTTTTTCGATTCCGAGTCCCGAATAAAATTCTCCGGAAATCACATAGAAAGTTCCTCGGCTCAGATAAAGCGGCCACGCAAAGTTTTAGCACCAACGGAAGACATTTGGGGGTGCCGGTGTGCCACAAACCAAAGATTCGTCGAAACTCGGATTATCGTGAAAAATGTGTTAAAGCTCGTTATTTGAGGTGAAATCGAACAGGTTGATTCTGAAATCAAGGGTTGATTCTGAAATGAGCTCGGATACGTGATTGATAAACGGGGAGAAAAAGAAACAGTTACGATACGACCTTCCGAACTATTTGAAATTGAAGTGTATAATAC
The DNA here is from genome assembly GCF_048544455.1 of Silene latifolia. Taxonomy (NCBI): domain Eukaryota; kingdom Viridiplantae; phylum Streptophyta; class Magnoliopsida; order Caryophyllales; family Caryophyllaceae; genus Silene; species Silene latifolia. The sequence goes on along the minus strand of NC_133537.1, from coordinate 343,754,869 downwards.
ACTGCATTTTTCGGGATTTCGGGGGTTCCGGAATAAAATTCTCCGAAATCACATAGAAAGTCCTCGGGTCAGATAAAGCGGCCACGCAAAGTTTAAGTACCAACGGAAGTCATTTGGGTGTGCCATTTGTGCCACAAACAAAGATTCGCCAGAAACTCGGATTATCGTCAAAAATGTGTTAAAGCTTGTTATTTGAGGCTGAAATCGAACAAGTTGATTCTGAAATCGAACAGGTTGATTCTGAAATGAGCTCGGACGCGTGATTGAAAAACAGGGAGAAAAAGAAACAGTTCCGATTTACGACCTTCCGAACGGCTAAAATTGAAGTGTATAATACACGGTTTTCGGATTCCGGTCCCGTAATAAAGTTCTCCGAAATCACATAGAAAGTTCCTCGGGTCGAGATAAAGCGGCCACGCAAAGTTTGAGCACCAACGGAAGACATTTGGGGGTGCTGGTGTGCCAAAAACAAAGATTTGCCAAACTCGGATTATCGTCAAAAATGTGTTAAAGCTCGTTATTTGAGGTTGAAATCGAACAAAGTTGTTTCTGAAATTGAACAGGTTGATTCTGAAATGAGCTCGGATGCGTGACTGAAAAACAGGATAAAAGAAACAGGTTCGATGACGACCTTCCGAACGATCGAAATTGAAGTGTATAATACACGGTTTTCGGGATTAAGGGGTCCCGAATAAAATTCTCGAAATCACATAGAAAGTTACTCGGGTCAAATAAAGCGGCCACGCAAAGTTTTAGCACCAACGGAAGACATTTGGGGGTGCGGGTGTGCCACAAACCAAAGATTCGTCGAAACTCGGATTATCGTGAAAAATGTGTTAAAGCTCGTTATTTGAGGTGAAATCGAACAAAGTTGATTCTGAAATCGAATAGGTTGATTCTGAAATTAGCTCTGAGGCGTGATTGAAAAACAGGGAGAAAAAAACAGGTTCGACGACCTTCCGAACGGCTAAAATTGAAGTGTATAATACACGGTTTTTCGGGATTCCGGGGTCCCGCAATAAAGTTCTCCGGAAATCACATAGAAAGTTCCTCGGTCGAGATAAAGCGCCACGCAAAGTTTGAGCACCAACGGAAGACATTTGGGGGTGTCTTTGGTGTACCTACAAACCAAAGATTCGCCGAAACTCGGATTATCGTCAAAAATGTGTTAAAGCTCGTTATTTGAGGTTGAAATCGAACAAAGTTGATTCCTGAAATCGAATAGGTTGATTCTGAAATTAGCTCGGACGCGTGATTGAAAAACAGGAGAAAAAGAAACAGGTTCCGATGACGACCTTCCGAACGGCTAAAATTGAAGTGTATAATACACGTTTTTCGGAAACCGGGTCCCGCAATAAAGTTCTCCGGAAATCACATAGAAAGTTCCTCGGGTCAGATAAAGCGGCCACGCAAAGTTTGAGCACCAACGGAAGACATTTGGGGTCTTTGGTGTGCCACAAACCAAAGATTCGTCGAAACTCGGATTATCGTGAAAAATGTGTTAAAGCTCGTTATTTGAGGTGAAATCGAACAGGTTGATTCCTGAAATCAAGCGAGGTTGATTCTGAAATGAGCTCGGACGCGTGATTGATAAACAGGAGAAAAAGAAACAAGTGTTACGTGACGACCTTCCGAACGGCGGAAATTGAAGTGTATAATACACGGTTTTCGGGATTAGGGGTCCGGAATAAAATTCTCGGAAATCACATAGAAAGTTCCTCGGGTCGATAAAGCGCCACGCAAAGTTTAAGTACCAACGGAAGTCATTTGGGTGTGCATTGTGCCCAAACCAAAGATTCGCCGAAACTCGGATTATCGTCAAAAATGTGTTAAAGCTTGTTATTTGAGGCTAAAATCAAACAGGTTGATTCCTGAAATCGAATTGGTTGATTCCTGAAATGAGCTCGGATGAGTGATTGAAAAACAGGGAGAAAAAGAAACAGGTTCCGGTACGACCTTCCGAACGACTGAAATTGAAGTTTATAATACACGGTTTTTCGGGATTCCGGGGTCCCGGAATAAAATTCTCCGGAAATCACATAGAAAGTTCCTCGGGTCAGATAAAGCGGCCACGCAAAGTTTGAGCACCAACGGAAGACATTTGGGGGTGCTGGATCGCCACAAACCAAAGATTCACGAAACTCGGATTATCGTGAAAAATGTGTTAAAGCTCGTTATTTGAGGCTGAAATCGAACAGGTTGATTCCTGAAATGAGCTCGGACGCGTGATTTAAAAACAGGGAGTAAAAGAAACAAGTTTCGGTACGACCTTCCGAACGGCTGAAATTGAAGTGTAAAATACACGGTCTTTCCGGATTCCGGGGTCCCGGAATAAAATTCTCCGGAAATCACATAGAAAGTTTCTCGGGTCAGATAAAGTGGCCACGCAAAGTTTGAGCACCAACGGAAGATATTTGGGGGTGCCGGTGTGCCACAAACCAGCATTCGCCGAAACTCGGATTATCGTCAAAAATGTGTTAAAGCTCGTTATTTGAGGCTGAAATCGAACAGGTTGATTCCTGAAATCGAATAGGTTGATTCCTGAAATTAGCTCGGACGCGTGATTGAAAAACAGGGAGAAAAAGAAACAGGTTCCGGTACGACCTTCCGAACGGCTAAAATTGAAGTGTATAATACACGGTTTTTCGGGATTCCGGGGTCCCGCAATAAAGTTCTCCGGAAATCACATAGAAAGTTCCTCGGGTCAGATAAAGCGGCCACGCAAAGTTTGAGCACCAACGGAAGACATTTGGGGGTGATGGTGTGCCACAAACCAGCATTCGTCGAAACTCGGATTTTCGTGAAAAATGTGTTAAAGCTCGTTATTTGAGGCTGAAATCGAACAGGTTGATTCCTGAAATCAAGCAGGTTGATTCCTGAAATGAGCTCGGACGCGTGATTGATAAACAGGGAGAAAAAGAAACAGGTTACGGTACGACCTTCCGAACAATTTGAAATTGAAGTGTATAATACACGGTTTTTCGGGATTCCGGGTCCCCGAATAAAATTCTCCGGGAAATCACATAGAAAGTCCCGGGTCGATAAAGCGGCCACGCAAAGTTTAAGTACCAACGGAAGTCATTTGGGTGTGCCGCTGTGCCACAAACCAGGATTCGCCGAAACTCGGATTATCGTCAAAAATGTGTTAAAGCTTGTTATTTGAGGCTAAAATCGAACAGGTTGATTCCTGAAATCGAATTGGTTGATTCCTGAAATGAGCTCGGACGCGTGATTGAAAAACAGGGAGAAAAAGAAACGAGGTTCGCACGACCTTCCGAACGACTGAAATTGAAGTTTATAATACACGGTTTTTCGGGATTCCGGGGTCCCGGAATAAAATTCTCCGGAAATCACATAGAAAGTTCCTCGGGTCAGATAAAGCGGCCACGCAAAGTTTGAGCACCAACGGAAGACATTTGGGGGTGCTGGTCTGCCACAAACCAGCATTCGCCGAAACTCGGATTATCGTGAAAAATGTGTTAAAGCTCGTTATTTGAGGCTGAAATCGAACAGGTTGATTCCTGAAATGAGCTCGGACGCGTGATTTAAAAACAGGGAGTAAAAGAAACAAGTTTCGGTACGACCTTCCGAACGGCTGAGATTGAAGTGTATAATACACGGTCTTTCCGGATTCCGGGGTCCCGGAATAAAATTCTCCGGAAATCACATAGAAAGTTTCTCGGGTCAGATAAAGTGGCCACGCAAAGTTTGAGCACCAACGGAAGATATTTGGGGGTGCCGGTGTGCCACAAACCAGCATTCGCCGAAACTCGGATTATCGTGAAAAATGTGTTAAAGTTCGTTATTTGAGCCTGAAATCGAACAGGTTGATTCCTGAAATCGAACAGATTGATTCCTGAAATGAGCTCGGACGCGTGATTGAAAAACAGGGAGAAAAAGAAACAGGTTCCGGTACGACCTTCCGAACGGCTAAAATTGAAGTGTATAATACACGGTTTTTCGGGATTCCGGGGTCCCGCAATAAAGTTCTCCGGAAATCACATAGAAAGTTCCTCGTGTCAGATAAAGCGGCCACGCAAAGTTTGAGCACCAACGGAAGACATTTGGGGGTGCTGGTGTGCCACAAACCAGCATTCGCCGAAACTCGGATTATCGTCAAAAATGTGTTAAAGCTCGTTATTTGAGGCTGAAATCGAACAGGTTGTTTCCTGAAATTGAACAGGTTGATTCCTGAAATGAGCTCGGATGCGTGACTGAAAAACAGGGATAAAAGAAACAGGTTCCGGTACGACCTTCCGAACGACTGAAATTGAAGTGTATAATACACGGTTTTTCGGGATTCCGGGGTTCCGGAATAAAATTCTCCGGAAATCACATAGAAAGTTCCTTGGGTCAGATAAAGCGGCCACGCAATGTTTGAGCACGAACGGAAGACATTTGGGTGTGCCGGTGTGCCACAAACTAGCATTCGCCGAAACTCGGATTATCGTGAAAAATGTGTTAAACCTCGTTATTTGAGGCTGAAATCGAACAGGTTGATTCCTGAAATCGAACAGGTTGATTCCTGAAATGAGCTCGGATGCGTGATTCAAAACAGAGAGAAAAAGAAACAGGTTCAGGTACGACCTTCCGAACGGCTAAAATTGAAGTGTATAATACTCGGTTTTTCGGGATTCCGGGGTCCCGGAATAAAATTCTCCGGAAATCACATAGAAAGTTCCTCTGGTTAGATAAAGCGGCCATGCAAAGTTTGAGCACCAACGGAAGACATTTGGGGGTGCCGGTGTGCCACAAACCAGTATTCGCCGAAACTCGGATTATCGTGAAAAATGTGTTAAAGCTCGTTATTTGAGGCTGAAACCGAACAGGTTGATTCCTGAAATCGAACAAGTTAATTCCTGAAATGAGCTCGGTCGCGTGATTGAAAAACAGGGACAAAAAGAAACATGTTCCGGTACGACCTTCCAAACGGCTGAAATTGAAGTATATAATACACGGTTTTTCGGGATTCCGGGGTCGAGGAATAAAATTCTCCGGAAATCACATAGAAAGTTCCTCGGGTCAGATAAAGCGGCCACGCAAAGTTTAATTACCAACGGAAGTCATTTGGGTGTCATTGTGCCTACAAACCAAAGATTCGCGAAACCTCGGATTATCGTCAAAAATGTGTTAAAGCTTGTTATTTGAGGCTGAAATCGAACAGGTTGATTCCTGAAATCGAATAGGTTGATTCCTGAAATGAGCTCGGACGCGTGATTGAAAAACAGGCAGAAAAAGAAACAGGTTCGCACGACCTTCCGAACGATCGAAATTGAAGTGTATAATACACGGTTTTCGGGATTAGGGGTCCATAATAAAGTTCTCCGGAAATCACATAGAAAGTTCCTCAGTCGAGATAAAGCGGCCACACAAAGTTTGAGCACCAACGGAAGACATTTGGGGTCTTTGGTGTGCCACAAACCAAGATTCGCGAAACTCGGATTATCGTGAAAAATGCGTTAAAGCTCGTTATTTGAGGCTGAAATCGAACAAGTTGTTTTCTGAAATCGAACAGGTTGATTCCTGAAATGAGCTCGGACGAGTGATTTAAAAACAGGGAGTAAAAGAAACAGGTTCCGGTACGACCTTACGAACGGCTGAAATTGAAGTGTAAATACACGGTTTTTCGGGATTACGGGGTCCCGGAATAAAATTCTTCGGAAATCACATAGAAAGTTCCTCGGGTCAGATAAAGCGGCCACGCAAAGTTTAATTACCAACGGAAGTCATTTGGGTGTGTCTTGTGTACAAAAAAAGATTCGCGAAACTCGGATTATCGTCAAAAATGTGTTAAAGCTTGTTATTTGAGGCTGAAATCGAACAGGTTGATTCCTGAAATCGAATAGGTTGATTCCTGAAATTAGCTCGGACGCGTGATTGAAAAACAGGTTCCGGTACGACATTCCGAACGGCTAAAATTGAAGTGTATAATACACGGTTTTTCGGGATTCCGGGGTCCCGCAATAAAGTTCTCCGGAAATCACATAGAAAGTTCCTCGAGTCAGATAAAGCGGCCACGCAAAGTTTGAGCACCAACGGAAGACATTTTGGGGTGCCGGTGTGCCATAAACCAGCATTCGCCGAAACTCGGATTATCGTGAAAAATGTGTTAAACCTCGTTATTTGAGGTGAAATCGTACGAGGTTGATTCTGAAATGAGCTCGGACGCGTGATTGAAAAACAGGGAGGAAAAAGAAATAGGTTCGTGACGACCTTCCGAACGGTGAAATTGAAGTGTATAATACACGGTTTTTCGGGATTCCGGGGTCCCGGAATAAAATTCTCCGGAAATCACATAGAAAGTTCATCGGGTCAGATAAAGCGACCACGCAAAGTTTGAGCACCAACGGAAAACATTTGGGGGTACCGGTGTGTCACAATCCAGCATTCGCCGAAACTCGGATTATCGTGAAAAATGTGTTAAAGCTTGATATTTGAGGCTGAAATCGAACAGGTTGATTCCTGAAATCGAACAGGTTGATTCCTGAAATGAGCTCGGATGCGTGATTGAAAAACAGGGAGAAAAAGAAACAGTTCGATTGACGACCTTCCGAAGTGAAATTGAAATACACGGTTTTGGATTAGGTCTGGAATAAAATTCTCGGAAATCACATAGAAAGTTCCTCGGGTCGATAAAGCGGCCACGCAAAGTTTGAGCACCAACGGAAGACATTTGGGGTGCAGTGTGTACAAACCACCATTCGTCGAAACTCGGATTATCGTGAAAAATGTGTTAAAGCTCGTTATTTGAGGCTGAAATCGAACAGGTTGATTCTGAAATCGAATAGGTTGATTCCTGAAATGAGCTCGGACGCGTGATTGAAAAACAGAGAGAAAAAGAAACAGGGTCTGGTACGACCTTCCGAACATCAATTTGAAATTGCAAGAGTATATAATACACGGTTTTCGGGATTAGGGGTCCCGGAATAAAATTCTCGGAAATTACATAGAAAGTTCCTCGGGTCATATAAAGCGGCCACGCAAAGTTTGAGCACCAACGGAAGACATTTGGGGTGCCGGTGTGCCTACAAACCAAAGATTCGCCAAACTAGGATTATCGTAAAAAATGTGTTAAAGCTCGTTATTTGAGGTGAAATCGAAAAAGGTTGTTTTCGAAATCGAACAGGTTGATTCTGAAATGAGCTCGGACGCGTGATTGAAAAACAGGGATAAAATAAATAGGTTCCGGTACGACCTTCCGAACGACTGAAATTGAAGTGTATAAATGTATAATACACGGGTTTTCGGGATTCCGGGGTCCTGGAATAAAATTCTCCGGAAATCACATAGAAAGTTCCTCGGGTCAGATAAAGCGGCCGCGCAAAGTTTGAGCACCAACGGAAGACATTTGAAGGTGCCGGTGGGCCACAAACCAGTATTCGTCGAAACTCGGATTATCGTGAAAAATGTGTTAAAGCTCGTTTTTTGAGGCTTAAATCGAACAGGTTGATTCCTGAAATCGAACAGATTGATTCCTGAAATGAGCTCGGACGCGTGATTGAAAAACAGGGAGAAAAAGAAACAGGTTCTGGTACGACCTTCCGAACGGTTGAAATTGAAGTGTATAATACACGGTTTTTCGGGATTCCGGGGTCCCGGAATAAAATTCTCCGGAAATCACATAGAAAGTTCCTCGGGTCAGATAAAGCGGCCACGCAAAGTTTGAGCACCAACGAAAGATATTTGGGGGTGCCGGTGTGCCACAAACCAGCATTCGCCGAAACTAGGATTATCGTAAAAAATGTGTTAAAGCTCGTTATTTGAGGCTGAAATCGAACAGGTTGTTTTCTGAAATCGAACAGGTTGATTCCTGAAATGAGCTCGGACGCGTGATTGAAAAACAGGGATAAAATAAATAGGTTCCGGTACGACCTTCCGAACGACTGAAATTGAAGTGTATAAATGTATAATACACGGGTTTTCGGGATTCCGGGGTCCTGGAATAAAATTCTCCGGAAATCACATAGAAAGTTCCTCGGGTCAGATAAAGCGGCCGCGCAAAGTTTGAGCACCAACGGAAGACATTTGAAGGTGCCGGTGGGCCACAAACCAGTATTCGTCGAAACTCGGATTATCGTGAAAAATGTGTTAAAGCTCGTTTTTTGAGGCTTAAATCGAACAGGTTGATTCCTGAAATCGAACAGATTGATTCCTGAAATGAGCTCGGACGCGTGATTGAAAAACAGGGAGAAAAAGAAACAGGTTATGGTACGACCTTCCGAACGGTTGAAATTGAAGTGTATAATACACGGTTTTTCGGGATTCCGGGGTCCCGGAATAAAATTCTCCGGAAATCACATAGAAAGTTCCTTGGGTCAGATAAAGCGACCACGCAAAGTTTGAACACGAACGGAAGACATTTGGGTGTGCCGGTGTGCCACAAACCAGCATTCGCCGAAACTCGGATTATCGTCAAAAATGTGTTAAAGCTTGTTATTTGAGGCTGAAATCGAACAGGTTGATTCCTGAAATCGAATAGGTTGATTCCTGAAATGAGCTCGGACGCGTGATTGAAAAACAGGGAGAAAAAGAAACAGGTTCCGGTACGACCTTCCGAACGGCTAAAATTGAAGTGTATAATACACGGTTTTTCGGGATTCCGGGGTCCCGCAATAAAGTTCTCCGGAAATCACATAGAAAGTTCCTCGCGTCAGATAAAGCGGCCACGCAAAGTTTGAGCACCAACGGAAGACATTTGGGGGTGCCGGTGTGCCACGAACGAGCATTCGTCGAAACTCGGATTATCGTGAAAAATGTGTAAAGCTCGTTATTTGAGGCTGAAATTGAACAGGTTGATTCCTAAAATCAAGCAGGTTGATTCCTGAAATGAGCTCGGACGCGTGATTGATAAACAGGGAGAAAAAGAAACAGGTTACGGTACAACCTTCCGAACGGCTGAAATTGAAGTGTATAATACACGGTTTTTCGGGATTCCGGGGTCCCGGAATAAAATTCTCCGGAAATTACATAGAAAGTTCCTCGGGTCGGATAAAGCGGCCACGCAAAGTTTGAGCACCAACGGAAGACATTTGGGGGTGCCGGTGTGCCCAAACCAAAGATTCGCAAACTAGGATTATCGTAAAAATGTGTTAAAGCTCGTTATTTGAGGTTGAAATCGAACAGGTTGTTTTTCGAAATCGAACAGTTGATTCTGAAATGAGCTCGGACGCGTGATTGAAAAACAGGGATAAAATAAATAGGTTCGAGTCTGACGACCTTGAACGATCGAAATTGAAGTGTATAAATGTATAATACACGGGTTTTCGGGATTAGGGGTCTGGAATAAAATTCTCCGGAAATCACATAGAAAGTTCCTCGGGTCGATAAAGCGGCGCGCAAAGTTTGAGCACCAACGGAAGACATTTGAAGGTGCCGGTGGGCCACAAACCAGTATTCGTCGAAACTCGGATTATCGTGAAAAATGTGTTAAAGCTCGTTTTTTGAGGCTTAAATCGAACAGGTTGATTCCTGAAATCGAACAGATTGATTCCTGAAATGAGCTCGGACGCGTGATTGAAAAACAGGGAGAAAAAGAAACAGGTTATGGTACGACCTTCCGAACGGTTGAAATTGAAGTGTATAATACACGGTTTTTCGGGATTCCGGGGTCCCGGAATAAAATTCTCCGGAAATCACATAGAAAGTTCCTCGGGTCAGATAAAGCGGCCACGCAAAATTTGAGCACCAACGAAAGATATTTGGGGGTGCCGGTGTGCCACAAACCACCATTCGCCGAAACTAGAATTATCGTGAAAAATGTGTTAAAGCTCGTTATTTGAGGCTGAAATCGAAGAGGTATATTCCTGAAATCGAACAGGTTGATTCCTGAAATAAGCTCGGACGTGTGATTGAAAAACAGGGAGAAAAAGAAACAGGTTCCGGTATGACCTTCCGAACGGCTGAAATTGAAGTGTATAATACACGGTTTTTCAGGATTCCGGGATCCCGGAATAAAATTCACCGTAAATCAAATAGAAAGTTCCTCTGGTCAGATAAAGCGGCCACGGAAAGTTTGAGCACCAACGGAAGACATTTGGGGGTGCCGGTGTGCCACAAACCCGCATTCGCCGAAACTCGGATTATCGTCAAAAATGTGTTAAAGCTCGTTATTTGAGGCTGAAATCGAACAGGTTGTTTCCTGAAATCGAACAGGTTAATTTCTGAAATGAGCTCGGACGCGTGACTGAAAAACAGGGATAAAAGAAACAGGTTCCGGTACGACCTTCCGAACGACTAAAATTGAAGTGTATATAATACACGGTTTTTCGGGATTCCGGGGTCCGGAATAAAATTCTCCGGAAATCACATAGAAAGCTCCTTGGGTCAGATAAAGCGGCCACGCAAAGTTTGAGCACCAACGGAAGACATTTGGGGTTGCGGTGTGTGCCAAACCAAAGATTCGCGAAACTCGAGTTATCGTGAAAAATGTGTTAAACCTCGTTATTTGAGGTGAAATCGAACAGGTTGATTCTGAAATCGAACAGGTTGATTCCTAAAATGAGCTCGGACGCGTGATTGAAAACCAGGGAGAAAAAGAAACGAGGTTCCGTGCGACGACCTTCCGAACGGTGAAATTGAAGTGTATAATACACGGTTTGGGATTAGGGGTCCGGAATAAAATTCTCGAAAATCACATAGAAAGTTCCTCGGGTCAGATAAAGCGGCCACGCAAAGTTTGAGCACCAACGGAAGACATTTGGGGTGCGGTGTACCACAAACAAAGATTCGCCGAAACTCGGATTATCGTGAAAAATGTGTTAAACCTTGTTATTTTAGGCTGAAATCGAACAGGTTGATTCCTGAAATCGAACAGGTTGATTCCTGAAATGAGCTCGGACGCGTGACTGAAAACCAGAGAGAAAAAGAAACAGGTTCGATCGACCTTCCGAGCAGGTGAAATTGAAGTGTATAATACACGGTTTTTCGGGATTCCGGGGTCCCGGAATAAAATTCTCCGAAAATCACATAGAAAGTTCCTCGGGTCAGATAAAGCGGCCACGGAAAGTTTGAGCACCAACGGAAGACATTTGGGGGTGCCGGTGTGCCACAAACCCGCATTCGCCAAAACTCGGATTATCGTCAAAAATGTGTTAAAACTCGTTATTTGAGGCTGAAATCGAACAGGTTGATTCCTGAAATCGAACAGGTTGATTCCTGAAATGAGCTCAGGTGCGTGATTGAAAAACAGGTAGAAAAAGAAACAGGTTCCGGTACGACCTTCCGAACGGCTGAAATTGAAGTGTTTAATACACGGTTTTTCGGGATTCGGGGTTAGGAATAAAATTCTCCGGAAATCACATAGAAAGTTCCTCGGGTCAGATAAAGCGGACAAGCAAAGTTTGAGCACCAACGGAAGATATTTGGGGGTGGCGGTGTGCCACAAACCAGCATTCGCCAAAACTCGGATTATCGTGAAAAATGTTTTAAAACTCGTTATTTTTGGTGAAATCTAACAAAGTTGATTCTGAAATAGAACAGGTTGATTCTGAAACGAGGTCGGACACGTGATTGAAAAACAGGAGAAAAAGAAACAGTTCCGACGACCTTAGAACGGTTGAAATTGAAGTGTATAATACACGGTTTTTCGGGATTAGGGGGTCCCGGAATAAAATTATCCGGAAATCACATAGAAAGTTCCTCGGGACAGATAAAGCGGCCACGCAAAGTTTGAGCACCAACGGAAGACATTTGGAGGTGCGGTGTGCCAAAGCGAAGATTATTGAAACTCGGATTATCGTAAAAAACGTGTTAAAGCTCGTTATCCGAAAGGTGAAATCGAACAGGTTGATTCCTAAAATGAGCTCGGACGCGTGATTGAAAAAAAGGGAGAAAAAGAAACAGGTTCCGTCGACCTTCCGAACGGTGAAATTGAAGTGTATAATACACGGTTTTTCGGGATTGAGAGGTCCGGAATAAAATTCTCGGAAATCACATAGAAAGTTTTTCGGGTCGGATAAAGCGCCACGCAAAGTTTGAGCACCAACGGAAGACATTTGGGGGTGCGGTGTGCCACAAACCAGCATTCGCCGAAACTCGGATTATCGTGAAAAATGTGTTAAAGCTCGTTATTTGAGGTGAAATCGAACAGGTTGATTCACGAAATCGAACAGTTGATTCTGAAATGAGCTCGGACGCGTGATTGAAACCAGGAGAAAAAAAACAGTTCGGACGACCTTCCGAACTTTGAAATTGAAGTGTATAATACACGGTTTTTGAGTCGGGGTCCCGGAAATTTTTTTTCCGAAATCACATAGAAAGTTCCTCGAGTCGAGATAAAGCGGCCACGCAAAGTTTGAGCACCAACGGAAGACATTTGGGGGTGCCGTTGTGCCACAAAACCAAAGATTCGCCGAAACTCGGATTATCGTGACAAATGTGATAAAACTCGTTATTTGAGGTGAAATCGACAGGTTGATTCTGAAATGAGCTCGGACGCGTGATTGAAAAACAGGGAGAAAAAGAACAGATTCCGATTACGACCTTCCGAACAGTGAAATTGAAGTGTATAATACACGGTTTTCAGATTAGGAATCCCGAATTAAATTCTCCGGAAATCACATAGAAAGTCCCTCGGGTCAAATAAAGCGGCGGACAAAGTTTCAACACCAACGAAAGACATTTGGGGTGCGGTGTGCCACAAACTAACATTCGCCGAAACTCGGATTATCGTGAAAAATGTGTTAAAGCTCGTTATTTAAAAATTTGAAATCGAACAGGTTGATTCCTGAAATCGAACGGGTTGATTGCTGAAATGAGCTCGGGCGCGTGATTGAAAAACAGGGAGAAAAAGAAACAAGTTCCGGTACGACCTTCTTAACGGCTGAAATTGAAGTGTATAAATACACGGTTTTTCGGGATTCCGGGGTCCCGGAATAAAATTCTCCGGAAATCACATAGAAAGTTACTCGGGTCAGATAAAGCGGCCCCGCTAAATTTGAGCACCAACGGAAGACATTTGGGGGAACCGGTGTGCGACAAACCAGCATTCGCAAAAACTCGGATTATCGTGAAAAATGTGTTAAACCTCGTTATTTGAGGTGAAATCGAGCGAGTTTGATTTTGAAATCGCATGACAGTTGATTCTGAAATGAGCTCGGACGCGTGATTGAAAAACAGGGAGAAAAAGAAACAGTCCGGTACGACCTTCCGAACGGCTGAAATTGAAGTGTATAATACACGGTTTTTCGGGATTCCGGGGTCCCGGAATAAAATTCTCCGGAAACTACATAGAAAGTTCCTAGGGTCAGATAAAGCGGCTACGCAAAGTTTGAGCACCAACGGAGGACATTTGGGGGTGCCGGTGTGCCACAAACCAGCATTCGCCGAAACTCGGATTATCGTGAAAAAATGTGTTAAACCTTGTTATTTTAGGCTGAAATCGAACAGGTTGATTCCTGAAATCGAACAGGTTGATTCCTGAAATGAGCTCGGACGCGTGATTGAAACCAGGGAGAAAAAGAAACGGGTTCCAGACGACCTTCCGAACTATTTGAAATTGAAGTGTATAATACACGGTTTTTTGAATTCGGTCCGGAAATTTTTTTCCGGAAATCACATAGAAAGTTCCTCGAGTCGATAAAGCGGCCACGCAAAGTTTGAGCACCAACGGAAGACATTTGGGGTGCGGTGTGCCACAAACCAAGATTCGCCGAAACCTCGGATTATCGTGACAAATGTGATAAAACTCGTTATTTGAGGTGAAATCGAACGAGGTTGATTCTGAAATGAGCTCGGACGCGTGATTGAAAAACAAGGAGAAAAAGAACAGATTCCGATACGACCTTCCGAACGGCCGAAATTGAAGTGTATAATACACGGTTTTTGGGATTAGGGGTCCCGGAATAAAATTCTCGAAAATCACATAGAAAGTTCCTCGTGTCGATAAAGCGGCCACGGAAAGTTTGAGCACCAACGGAAGACATTTGGGGGTGCCGGTGTGCCACAAACCCGCATTCGCCAAAACTCGGATTATCGTCAAAAATGTGTTAAAACTCGTTATTTGAGGTGAAATCGAACAAAGTTGATTCACGAAATCGAACAAGGTTGATTCTGAAATGAGCTCAGTGCGTGATTGAAAAACGGTAGAAAAAAAACGGAGTTCGATCGACCTTCCGAACTATTTGAAATTGAAGTGTTTAATACACGGTTTTTCGGGATTCCGGAATAAAATTCTCCGGAAATCACATAGAAAGTTCCTCGGGTCAGATAAAGCGGACAAGCAAAGTTTGAGCACCAACGGAAGATATTTGGGGGTGGCGGTGTGCCACAAACCAGCATTCGCCAAAACTCGGATTATCGTGAAAAATGTTTTAAAACTCGTTATTTGAGGCTGAAATCTAACAGGTTGATTCTTGAAATAGAACAGGTTGATTCCTGAAACGAGGTCGGACACGTGATTGAAAAACAGGGAGAAAAAGAAACAGGTTCCGGTACGACCTTCCGAACGGTTGAAATTGAAGTGTATAATACACGGTTTTTCGGGATTCCGGGGTCCCGGAATAAAATTATCCGGAAATCACATAGAAAGTTCCTCGGGACAGATAAAGCGGCCACGCAAAGTTTGAGCACCAACGGAAGACATTTGGAGGTGCCGGTGTGCCACAAAGCAGCATTCGCTGAAACTCGGATTATCGTAAAAAACGTGTTAAAGCTCGTTATCTGAGGCTGAAATCGAACAGGTTGATTCCTAAAATGAGCTCGGACGCGTGATTGAAAAAAAGGGAGAAAAAAAACAGTTCGTCGACCTTCCGAACAAATTTGAAATTGAAGTGTATAATACACGGTTTTTCGGGATTCAGAGGTCCCGGAATAAAATTCTCCGGAAATCACATAGAAAGTTTTTCGGGTCAGATAAAGCGGCCACGCAAAGTTTGAGCACCAACGGAAGACATTTGGGGTGCGGTGTGCCACAAACCAAAGATTCGCGAAACTCGGATTATCGTGAAAAATGTGTTAAAGCTCGTTATTTGAGGTGAAATCGAACAGGTTGATTCTGAAATCGAACAAAGGTTGATTCTCGAAATGAGCTCGGACGCGTGATTGAAACCAGGAGAAAAAGAAACAGTTCGATGACGACCTTCCGAACGGCATTTGAAATTGAAGTGTATAATACACGGTTTTGGTCGGGGTCCGGAAATTTTTTCCGGAAATCACATAGAAAGTTCCTCGAGTCGAGATAAAGCGGCCACGCAAAGTTTGAGCACCAACGGAAGACATTTGGGGGTGCCGTTGTGCCCACAAACCAAAGATTCGCGAAACCTCGGATTATCGTGACAAATGTGATAAAACTCGTTATTTGAGGCTGAAATCGAACAGGTTGATTCTGAAATGAGCTCGGACGCGTGATTGAAAAACAGGGAGAAAAAGAACGGATTCCGATTACGACCTTCCGAACAGGTGAAATTGAAGTGTATAATACACGGTTTTGAGATTCCTAATCCGGAATTAAATTCTCGAAATCACATAGAAAGTCCCTCGGGTCAAATAAAGCGGCCAGACAAAGTTTCAACACCAACGAAAGACATTTGGGGGTGCCGTGTGCCACAAACCAACATTCGCCGAAACTCGGATTATCGTGAAAAATGTGTTAAAGCTCGTTATTTAAGGTGAAATCGAACAAAGTTGATTCACGAAATCGAACGGGTTGATTCTTTGAAATGAGCTCGGGCGCGTGATTGAAAAACGGGGAGAAAAAGAAACAAGTTCGATGCACGACCTTCTTAACGGTGAAATTGAAGTGTATAAATACACGGTTTTCGGGATTCCGGGGTCCTGGAATAAAATTCTCCGGAAATCACATAGAAAGTTACTCGGGTCAGATAAAGCGGCCCCGCTAAATTTGAGCACCAACGGAAGACATTTGGGGGAAACGGTGTGCGACAAACCAGCATTCGCAAAAACTCGGATTATCGTGAAAAATGTGTTAAACCTTGTTATTTGAGGCTGAAATCGAACAGTTTGATTCGAAATCGTACGGAGTTGATTCTGAAATGAGCTCGGACGCGTGATTGAAAAACAGGGAGAAAAAGAAACAGGTTCCGGTACGACCTTCCGAACGGCTGAAATTGAAGTGTATAATACACGGTTTTTCGGGATTCCGGGGTCCCGGAATAAAATTCTCCGGAAACTACATAGAAAGTTCCTAGGGTCAGATAAAGCGGCTACGCAAAGTTTGAGCACCAACGGAAGACATTTGGGGGTGCCGGTGTGCCACAAACCAGCATTCGCCGAAACTCGGATTATCGTGAAAAATGTGTTAAAGCTCGTTATTTTAGGTGAAATCGAACAAAGGTTGATTCTGAAATCGAACAGGTTGATTCTGAAATGAGCTCGGACGCGTGATTGAAAAATAGGGAGAAAAAGAAACAGGTTCGGACGACCTTAACGGGCGAAATTGAAGTGTATAATACACGGTTTTTCGGAATTCCGGGGTCCCGGAAATTTTTTATCCGGAAATCACATAGAAAGTTCCTCGAGTCAGATAAAGCGGCCACGCAAAGTTTGAGCACCAACGGAAGACATTTGGGGGTGCCGTTGTGCCACAAACCAGCATTCGCCGAAACTCGGATTATCGTGACAAATGTGATAAAACTCGTTATTTGAGGCTGAAATCGAACAGGTTGATTCCTGAAATGAGCTCGGACGCGTGATTGAAAAACAGGGAGAAAAAGAACAGATTCCGGTACGACCTTCCGAACGGCTGAAATTGAAGTGTATAATACACGGTTTTTCGGGATTCCGGGGTCCCGGAATAAAATTCTCCGAAAATCACATAGAAAGTTCCTCGGGTCAGATAAAGCGGCCACGGAAAGTTTGAGCACCAACGGAAGACATTTGGGGGTGCCGGTGTGCCACAAACCCGCATTCGCCAAAACTCGGATTATCGTCAAAAATGTGTTAAAACTCGTTATTTGAGGTGAAATCGAAGGTTGATTCACGAAATCGAACAGGTTGATTCTGAAATAAGCTCAGTGCGTGATTGAAAAACGGTAGAAAAAGAAACAGGTTCCGGTACGACCTTCCGAACGGCTGAAATTGAAGTGTTTAATACACGGTTTTTCGGGATTCCAGGGTTCCGGAATAAAATTCTCCGGAAATCACATAGAAATTTCCTCGGGTCAGATAAAGCGGACAAGCAAAGTTTGAGCACCAACGGAAGATATTTGGGGGTGGCGGTGTGCCACAAACCAGCATTCGCCAAAACTCGGATTATCGTGAAAAATGTTTTAAAACTCGTTATTTGAGGTGAAATCTAACGGAGTTGATTCTGAAATAGAACAGGTTGATTCTGAAACGAGGTCGGACACGTGATTGAAAAACAGGAGAAAAAGAAACGAGGTTCGATTACGACCTTCCGAACGGTTGAAATTGAAGTGTATAATACACGGTTTTTCGGGATTCCGGGGTCCCGGAATAAAATTCTCCGGAAATCACATAGAAAGTTCCTCGGGACAGATAAAGCGGCCACGCAAAGTTTGAGCACCAACGGAAGACATTTGGAGGTGCCGGTGTGCCCTACAAAAAGATTATTTGAAACTCGGATTATCGTAAAAAACGTGTTAAAGCTCGTTATCTGAGGCTGAAATCGAACAGGTTGATTCCTAAAATGAGCTCGGACGCGTGATTGAAAAAAAGGGAGAAAAAGAAACAGGTTCCAGTACGACCTTCCGAACGGCTGAAATTGAAGTGTATAATACACGGTTTTTCGGGATTCAGAGGTCCCGGAATAAAATTCTCCGAAAATCACATAGAAAGTTTTTCGGGTCAGATAAAGCGGCCACGCAAAGTTTGAGCACCAACGGAAGACATTTGGGGGTGCCGGTGTGCCACAAACCAGCATTCGCCGAAACTCGGATTATCGTGAAAAATGTGTTAAAGCTCGTTATTTGAGGCTGAAATCGAACAGGTTGATTCCTGAAATCGAACAGGTTGATTCCTGAAATGAGCTCGGACGCGTGATTGAAACCAGGGAGAAAAAGAAACAGGTTCCGGTACGACCTTCCGAACGGCTGAAATTGAAGTGTATAATACACGGTTTTTCGGAATTCCGGGGTCCCGGAAATTTTTTTTCCGGAAATCACATAGAAAGTTCCTCGAGTCAGATAAAGCGGCCACGCAAAGTTTGAGCACCAACGGAAGACATTTGGGGGTGCCGTTGTGCCACAAACCAGCATTCGCCGAAACTCGGATTATCGTGACAAATGTGATAAAACTCGTTATTTGAGGCTGAAATCGAACAGGTTGATTCCTGAAATGAGCTCGGACGCGTGATTGAAAAACAGGGAGAAAAAGAACAGATTCCGGTACGACCTTCCGAACGGCTGAAATTGAAGTGTATAATACACGGTTTTTCAGGATTCCGGAATCCCGGAATTAAATTCTCCGGAAATCACATAGAAAGTCCCTCGGGTCAAATAAAGCGGCCAGACAAAGTTTCAACACCAACGAAAGACATTTGGGGGTGCCGGTGTGCCACAAACCAACATTCGCCGAAACTCGGATTATCGTGAAAAATGTGTTAAAGCTCGTTATTTAAGGCTGAAATCGAACAGGTTGATTCCTGAAATCGAACGGGTTGATTGCTGAAATGAGCTCGGGCGCGTGATTGAAAAACAGGAGAAAAAGAAACAAGTTCGATGACGACCTTCTTAACTATTTGAAATTGAAGTGTATAAATACACGGTTTTTCGGGATTCCGGGGTCCTGGAATAAAATTCTCCGGAAATCACATAGAAAGTTACTCGGGTCAGATAAAGCGGCCCCGCTAAATTTGAGCACCAACGGAAGACATTTGGGGGAACCGGTGTGCGACAAACCAGCATTCGCAAAAACTCGGATTATCGTGAAAAATGTGTTAAACCTCGTTATTTGAGGCTGAAATCGAACAGTTTGATTCCTGAAATCGTACGAGTTGATTCTGAAATGAGCTCGGACGCGTGATTGAAAAACAGGGAGAAAAAGAAACGAGTTCCGACGACCTTCCGAAATTTGAAATTGAAGTGTATAATACACGGTTTTCGGGATTAGGGGTCCGGAATAAAATTCTCCGGAAACTACATAGAAAGTTCCTAGGGTCAGATAAAGCGGCTACGCAAAGTTTGAGCACCAACGGAAGACATTTGGGGGTGCCGGTGTGCCACAAACCAGTATTCGCCGAAACTCGGATTATCGTGAAAAAATGTGTTAAACCTTGTTATTTTAGGCTGAAATCGAACAGGTTGATTCCTGAAATCGAACAGGTTGATTCCTGAAATGAGCTCGGACGCGTGATTGAAAAACAAAGAGAAAAAGAAACAGTTCCAGTCGACCTTCCGAACGGTGAAATTGAAGTGTATAATACACGGTTTTTTGAATTAGGGTCCCGGAAATTTTTATCCGGAAATCACATAGAAAGTTCCTCGAGTCGAGATAAAGGCCACGCAAAGTTTGAGCACCAACGGAAGACATTTGGGGTGCCGTTGTGCCACAAACCAAAGATTCGCCGAAACTCGGATTATCGTGACAAATGTGATAAAACTCGTTATTTGAGGTGAAATCGAACGAGTTGATTCTGAAATGAGCTCGGACGCGTGATTGAAAAACAGGGAGAAAAAGAACGATTCGAGACGACCTTCCGAACATTTGAAATTGAAGTGTATAATACGGTTTTCAGATTCGAATCCGGAATTAAATTCTCCGGAAATCACATAGAAAGTCCCTCGGGTCAAATAAAGCGGCCAGACAAAGTTTCAACACCAACGAAAGACATTTGGGGGTGCCGGTGTGCCACAAACCAACATTCGCCGAAACTCGGATTATCGTGAAAAATGTGTTAAAGCTCGTTATTTAAGGCTGAAATCGAACAGGTTGATTCCTGAAATCGAACGGGTTGATTGCTGAAATGAGCTCGGGCGCGTGATTGAAAAACAGGGAGAAAAATAAACAAGTTCCGGTACGACCTTCTTAACGGCTAAAATTGAAGTGTATAAATACACGGTTTTTCGGGATTCCGGGGTCCCGGAATAAAATTCTCCGGAAATCACATAGAAAGTTACTCGGGTCAGATAAAGCGGCCCCGCTAAATTTGAGCACCAACGGAAGACATTTGGGGGAACCGGTGTGCGACAAACCAGCATTCGCAAAAACTCGGATTATCGTGAAAAATGTGTTAAACCTCGTTATTTGAGGCTGAAATCGAACAGTTTGATTCCTGAAATCGTACAGGTTGATTCCTGAAATGAGCTCGGACGCGTGATTGAAAAACAGGGAGAAAAAGAAACAGGTTCCGGTACGACCTTCCGAACGGCTGAAATTGAAGTGTATAATACACGGTTTTTCGGGATTCCGGGGTCCCGGAATAAAATTCTCCGGAAACTAAATAGAAAGTTCCTAGGGTCAGATAAAGCGGCTACGCAAAGTTTGAGCACCAACGGAAGACATTTGGGGGTGCCGGTGTGCCACAAACCAGCATTCGCCAAAACTCGGATTATCGTGAAAAATGTGTTAAACCTTGTTATTTGAGGCTAAAATCGAACAGGTTGATTCCTGAAATCGAACAGGTTGATTCCTGAAATGAGCTCGGACGCGTGATTGAAAAACAGGGAGAAAAAGAAACAGGTTCCGGTACGACCTTCCGAACGGCTGAAATTGAAGTGTATAATAAACGGTTTTTCGGGATTCCGGGATCCCGGAATAAAATTCTCCGGAAATCACATAGAAAGGTCCTCGGGTCAGATAAAGCGGCCACGGAAAGTTTGAGCACCAACGGAAGACATTTGGGGGTGCCGGTGTGCCACAAACCCGCATTCGCCAAAACTCGGATTATCGTCAAAAATGTGTTAAAACTCGTTATTTGAGGCTGAAATCGAACAGGTTGATTCCTGAAATCGAACAGGTTGATTCCTGAAATGAGCTCGGACGCGTAATTGAAACCAGGGAGAAAAAGAAACAGGTTCGATGCGACCTTCCGACGTTTGAAATTGAAGTGTATAAATACACGGTTTTTGAATTCGGGTCCCGGAAAAAATTCTCGAAAATCACATAGAAAGTTCCTCGAGTCGAGATAAAGCGCCACGCAAAGTTTGAGCACCAACGGAAGACATTTGGGGGTGCCGTTGTGCCACAAACCAGCATTCGCCGAAACTCGGATTATCGTGACAAATGTGATAAAACTCGTTATTTGAGGCTGAAATCGAACAGGTTGATTCCTGAAATGAGCTCGGACGCGTGATTGAAAAACAGGGAGAAAAAGAACAGATTCCGGTACGACCTTCCGAACGGCTGAAATTGAAGTGTATAATACACGGTTTTTCGGGATTCCGGAATCCCGGAATTAAATTCTCCGGAAATCACATAGAAAGTTCCTCGGGTCAAATAAAGAGGCCAGACAAAGTTTCAACATCAACGAAAGACATTTGGGGGTGCCGGTGTGCCACAAACCAACATTCGCCGAAACTCGGATTATCGTGAAAAATGTGTTAAAACTCGTTATTTAAGGCTGAAATCGCACAGGTTGATTCCTGAAATCGAACGGGTTGATTCCTGAATAGAGCTCGGACGCGTGATTGAAAAACAGGGAGAAAAAGAAACAAGTTCCGGTACGACCTTCTGAACGGCTGAAATTGAAGTGTATAAATACACGGTTTTTCGGGATTCCGGGGTCCCGGAATAAAATTCTCCGGAAATCACATAGAAAGTTACTCGGGTCAGATAAAGCGGCCCCGCTAAGTTTGAGCACCAACGGAAGACATTTGGGGGAACCGGTGTGCGACAAACCAGCATTCGCAAAAACTCGGATTATCGTGAAAAATGTGTTAAACCTCGTTATTTTAGGCTGAAATCGAAAAGGTTGATTCCTGAAATGAGCTCGGGCGAGTAATTGAAAAACAGGGAGAAAAAGAAACAGGTTCAGGTACGACCTTCCGAACGGCTGACATTGAAGTGTATAATACACGGCGAAAGACATTTGGAGGTGCCAGTGTGCCACAAACCAACATTCGCCGAAACTCGGATTATCGTGAAAAATGTGTTAAAGCTCGTTATTTAAGGCTGAAATCGAACAGGTTGATTTCTTAAATCGAACAGGTTGATTACTGAAATGCGCTCGGACGCGTGATTGAAAAACAGGGATAAAAAGAAACAAGTTCCGGTACGACCTTCTGAACGGCTGAAATTGAAGTGTATAAATACACGGTTTTTCGGGATTCCGGGGTCCCGGAATAAAATTCTCCGGAAATCACATAGAAAGTTCCTCGGGTCAGATAAAGCGGCCCCGCTAAGTTTGAGCACCAACGGAAGACATTTGGGGGAACCGGTGTGCCACAAACCAGCATTCGCAAAAACTCGGATTATCGTGAAAAATGTGTTAAACCTCGTTATTTGAGGCTGAAATCGAAAAGGTTGATTACTGAAATCAAACAGGTTGATTCCTGAAATGAGCTCGAGCAAGTAATTGAAAAAAAGGGAGAAAAAGAAACAGGTTCAGGTACGACCTTCCGAACGGCTGACATTGAAGTGTATAATACACGGTTTTTCGGGATTCCGGGGTCCCGGAATAAAATTCTCCGGAAATCACATAGAAAATTTCTCGGGTCAGATAAAGCGGCCACGCAAAGTTTGAGCAACAACGGAAGACATTTGCGGTTGTCGGTGTGCCACAAACCAGCATTCGCCGAAACTCGGATTATCGTGAAAAATGTGTTAAACCTCGTTATTTGAGGCTGAAATCGATCAGGTTGATTCCTGAAATCGAACAGGTTGATTCCTGAAATGAGCTCGGACATGTGATTGAAAAACAGGGAGAAAAAGAAACAGGTTCCGGTACAACCTTCCGAACGGTTGAAATTGAAGTGTATAATACACGTTTTTGAATTCGGGGTCCCGGAATAAAATTCTCCGGAAATCACATAGAAAGTTCCTCGGGTCAGATAAAGCGGCCACGCAAAGTTTGAGCACCAACGGAAGATATTTGGGGGTGCCGGTGAGCCACAAACCAGCATTCGCCGAATCTCGGATTATCGTGGAAAATGTGTTAAACCTTGTTATTTGAGGCTGAAATCGAACAGGTTGATTTCTGAAATCGAACAGGTTGATTCCTGAAATGAGCTCGGACGCGTGATTGAAAAACAGGGAGAAAGAGAAACAGGTTCCGGTACGACCTTCCGAACGGCTGAAATTGAAGTGTATAATACACGGCTTTTCGGGATTACGGGGTCCCGGAATAAATTTCTCTGAAAATCACATAAAAGGTTCCTCGGGTTAGATAAAGCGGCCACGCAATGTTTGAGCACCAACGGAAGATGTTTGGGGGTGTCGGTGTGCCACAAACCAGCATTCGCAGAAACTCGGATTATCGTGAAAAATGTGTTAAAGCTCGTTATTTGAGGCTGAAATAACAGGTTGATTCCTGAAATCGAACAGGTTGATTCCTGAAATGAGCTCGGACGCGTGATTGAAAAACAGGGTGAAATAGAAACAGGTTTCGGTACGACCTTCAGAACGGCTATTATAATATACACGGTTTTTCGGGATTCCGGGGACCCGGAATAAAATTATCCGGAAATCACATAGAAAGTTTCTCGGGTCAGATAAAGCGGCCACGTAAAGTTTGAGCACCAACGGAAGACATTTGGAGTTGCCGGTGTGCCACAAACCAGCATTCGCAGAAACTCGTATTATCGTGAAAAATGTGTTAAAGCTCGTTATTTGAGGCTGAAATCGAACAGGTTGGTTCCTGAAATGAGCTCGGACGCGTGTTTTAAAAGCAGGGAGAGAAAGAAACAGGTTCCGGTATGTAGACAACGGGCCGCCCACGGGGGCGCTTGGGAGGAAAGAGAAACAAGCGTTTGCATTTTTGTTGGAGTCGCCACCAATTTTTATGGGAAATTGGAACCGTTCGAATACGTCATGTCATGTCAAGACATAAAGTAGTGACATGAACACTAAGCAATCGTTACCCTTAGCATTCTATGTCTAGAATGACTCTCGTGGATGCCAATGAACACGGGTGCTCACGGAGATCTGGAGTAAGGGGTGATGGGACGTATTAGGAAGCTCTTTTGATCGAACACCTAATCCCGCCCGCCTCGATAGCGGCCTCTACTAATGATTAGGGAAGTTATTCGTACTTGATATATTGTCGATTATATGCATGCAATGCAACATCCAAGTTTTAATCCTAACATGTGAGAATTAGACTAAGTCGGTGAACATGTAGCTTATCATACAATTCATGTCAAAATCGGGATTTAGATTCAATTACATGTGAAAACATACGAATGATACAAAGCAATAAATATTACAATGATAGAAAATTACGATAATAAAAATTACAATAATTACATTGGGATAGGCGATTTATGTCGAAAATACCTCTAAAACGGATAATTTGAGAAAAACGAATAAAAGAATAAATTAACGAACAAATCAGAAGGTGATAATACGAATAATAGTTAATTATACGTAAGCTAATTAAACTATGTCAAGCAACAACGGAGTTCAGAGACAGAATTCAACCCGAATAAAGCAGAGCTGCGTCCTTTGAATTAGCGCGTGACGCTGCGTCTGTCATTCTGACCGAATCTGTGAAGCCGGAATTGCGTGTTGTTAATACTCGTTGATGAATTTAAGGATTGATTAAATTATCTACTCGGATGAAAGTGATTAGTGGATTATTTACATACGAATAATGGGTCATAAGAACAATAAAGCATGGATGAGACGGAATATTACGAATTAAACGAATTAATTATATGAATGAATGATTGATTAATGACATGGGTGAATGAAATAAACTAAACAAGATGAATTAATGACAAATTAACGACGAATATGACAATAAACAGATGAAAATATATCAATGATCGAATTCCAGAAACCCAATATGAACGAATTGAATTTCTACAACCCGGAATTGAACTTAATGACGAAAACCCGCAAATATTGATTACTTGGGATTTAAGTCGGACTAATGATGAATTAAACGTGTTAATGATGATTAAATAATATACATGTGAAATTATTGATGATCGTATGTCAAATAATTAAAGAAAACGAATGAAAACAAATAAAGCAAACGAATTACAGAGGACGAAGGAAGAAGAAAGGAATGAAGCAGGAACTGCGGCAGCCTCACGAAGAGGCGCAGCAGGAACTGCGCTCCTTCGAAGAGGCGCAGTAGTTGCTGCGTCCTTTCTCGACGGTTCGTCTTCTGAAAATCCGTAAAAAGGGGTTTTAAACATGGTTTTTAGAAATCGGTTTTAATTGGTATTTTCGACATAAACCTTACAATTGATGATACAAAAAGTAAATACAATAAATAAAAGAGAGATTATACACCCTCAGACTTACATGTTTGACGAAACGAGAAGGACTAAGATATCGATTAATGATGCTCGACGCGAATGTAAAGAAAGTGCCCTCGTAAGAGGAAATAAAATAGATTGATTAATTAAATTGATTGATTGTGGAGTTGGTCAAATTGGTCGGTCATGCAAACGAGGATGGTACTCAGAAAGATCCGAGCTTACGTGGTCGAATGTTCAAGCACGTAGACGCCAAAAAGTAAGAACAAAGGTCTAGAATGCAAAGGGAGAAGTGAAGGGCGGACACTCGCGTGAGAAATATGAGGAGCGAAGGCTCCTATTTATACTAATCACGTGAAGGAATTATGGTAAGGAGTGAAAGATCCGGAAAAAGATACGAGAAATACGCAGAAAAGGACCTGGGAAGAGGCGCAGCAGGCACTGCGTCTCTTGGAAGAGGCGCAGCACCTGCTGCGTCTGTTCCCAAGTGGTTTCCTCCTGCGAAAGAAAGATTTCCGTGTTTAAGTTATGGTAGGACGGAATAATTTGGTTTTCCTTAATATCTTATCTGAATATTACGGGAAATTGTTTACCAAATGATGAAAATTATGAAATATGGAATAGAAATATCCGGAATATTCCAGAACATTCTGACTCGGGATTTAACGGTTATCAGAAAATGGAGACGGTTTTAGGCCCAGACTCCAAATGTACTCTTATTACTGTCAAAACGACCGTATCGGCACGTAGATGACAACTAAGAGGTAAATATTACTGTTTGAGCAATCACTTGACGATAATCTTACGAACTGTCATAAATCATTCCGCGTAGCAAACATGCGGCCCAATCTTCACCGGGTGGTTTGCGGGAGGTGCAGAAATGAGGTGTCTACAGAGCCCCCACTTTGACTGAGGCTTGGACAAGGCAAAAGTCAAAGTATAGCCGTCGGGTCAATCGAAGATTACAACCTGACGACTATGGCGACGCGAGGCGGCTCAAGTGGTCTGAACCAAGGACCTGTCGTCGGGAACATTTTAGAGTCTGTCGACTATTGGGGAGGTTCGTTTAAAGTCCATTAGACTACGTAAGGAGGCTCGCCAGCCATAAGAAGAAACCATACCTGAGATACTCCTGGGTGAAACGGGACTGAAGACGCTTCGGCAAAACTCTTTGGTCTGAAGATAACTTGGGGTCTGAAGGCATTAGGGGTCACAAGGATTCTGAAGAAACTTCTTAACACTTCCGAAGGCTAACTCTGAAGGCTACCTCTCACTAAAGAGAAGGCTGAAGGATAATTCTCTCTAAAGGACTGAAAGGGGACTTAACTGAAAAGGGGTTATCTGAAGGTTACTGAAAAGATTATTCTGAAGTGTCTGAAGAAATAAAGGATTATCTGAAGGTTACCTAAAAGGAAGGCTGAAGGAAGGATTATCCTGAAGTGTCTGAAGAAATAAAGGATTATCTGAAGGTTATCTAAAGGGATTATCCTGAAGTGTATGAAGAAATAAAGGATTATCTGAAGGAAGGATTATCCCAAAGGTTACCTAAAGGGTTGTCTGAAAGATTAAGTTAAGTTTCTGAAAGATCTGAAGGGTTTATCCTGAAAAGGGTTACCTAAAAGATATGAAGGTTTATCCTGAAAAGGGTTACCTAAAAGATATGAAGGTTTATCCTGAAAAGGGTTACCTAAAGGGATGAAGGATCGCCTGGGGGTATTTGCATGTCTCTGTCCTCAAGCAAACTCTCACTGGGGGATAAAACGATGATTTTGGGGAATCTGCATGTCTCTATACTCAAGCAAACTCTCGTTGGGTAATTATTGTGGTTGAATCTCCATGTCTCGAGAAGAACAACGAACTCTTGTTGGGGGATTGTTGAAGTTAAGCGCAGGAGCTAAGGGTAAGCGTAGGAGCTAAGGTTAAGACCTAAAAGTTATGTAAGGATTTGTACTAGGGTGTAGGGCCCTAAAGGAAAGCATCGACGAGAAGGAGGCCAAATATAACCTCAACCTGAGGGGTAACCAAGGTTTGGGTGTAGGAACTCTAAGAAAAGGTGGTCCTAAAGGATGTGATCCTAAACGGAAAAGGTGATCCTATAGGAATATGATACTAAGGAGAAAAGGGTATGAACTCTAGGGAGTTTGGGAACTTAAAAGAAGCTAGGTGTGTGAACCTGGGTATATGAACCTAAAAGGACGGCTGGTTTGGGAACTTAAAGGCTTGTGAACCTAAGAGGATTTGGGATTCTAGGGTTAAGTTTAGGAACTACTGGGTTACTAATTCCTGTTTTAAACGCGTGCGTTTAAGCTTTCTGAGGTATGAGAACTCCAAAAGGATTTATGGGTTTATGAACCTAAGGTCGTTGGTGTGGGAGCTTAAAGGTTTACGAACCTAAAGGAAGCTACTTTCGGATCTAAGAATCCAGGGGTATGAATCCTAACTTTGGGTTTACGAACCTAAGGAAGCCATTTTGGGATCTAAGAATCCAGGGGTATGAATCCTAACTTTGGGTCTACGAACCTAAGGAATGAGATTTTAGCTTGGGAACTTCTGGAGAACGACACCTTTGCCGAACTCTGTGAGGAAACAAAAATGTCGGTAGAAACTGCCGGAAGAAATCTGATTGGGTCGTCTTCAAACAAACTTCGATAAATCATGGGGTTGATGTTGATCTCCATGTCTTGAGAGGGAATGTCTATCCGTGTACTCTCGCTGGGGGAACATAATCGGGAATTGATCTCCATGTCTCGAGAGGGAATGTCTATCCGTGTACTCTCGCTGGGGGAACAGAATAGAGGTGTGTCGAAACACCTGTCAAAGAATATTCGCTCGTTGTGGCAAGCGAGGTCTTGACAAAATACTGCTTCTGATACTTACCTGCATGATTAGTAGCCACACAAGAATACAATCTAATATATGCACGTAAGCAATTATCACATGGACCTCGAATGAGGAAACACAAAAGTTGTTTCTTTATAAAAGTTGTTTAAAACTTGCGTAAAGAAAATTTGTCGTTTGTAATGCGTTATGCATATTCTAATGGGCTATAGACATGTGACTGACGCGGCGTAGACCTCATACGGACGCAAAATATAAACTTAGTTTGGACTGACGCGACACTAACTTAGGTTTGACGTGACACAGGGATAACTTTGACAGACTTTGCTTAAGTATGCGCAACCCCTAGCCAAGTGTGGGTGACAATGCGTATTAGTTCCAAAGGTATAAGAATTGCAAGACTGATGAAGGCATAAAAAGGCAAGGCATGAGCCATGGATCATCTGTCTACTTAGGACTTCTTTCACCACCGTTTGCTGTAAAAGAGACCCCTCTTGAGGCACGATGACTTGGAGAATTGATCTAAGATCTTTGTCATTGTCCGGACCGAGTACTAACTTGGCTTAAAATAAGAGAGGAATAAAGGAAGGGTGGCATCTCGGAAGAGAAGCCCCCAGGATGAGAAGATGACTCTGGACTTTGGTAAAAAAGAGGCTGGGCGACAATAAGGAACCCCCAGTATAGAGGTGTTGGTTGTGGAAGGGATGTTAATTGAGGTTGGAAGGTTGAAAATTGAGGTTGAAAGTTGGTGGTTGAGGATGGTTGTGTCCTTGAGGACTGCCTACGTATTCACGTGAAGTGAAATCAAACCAGATCGTAGTTCTGAGGTTTGGTTAATTTTGTTTGGGTGTTGTGGTTGTATCCTTCTTGTGTAAGAAAGGACTGCCTACGTATCCACCTGAAAAGGTGAAATCAAACCATACTCGTAGTTCAAGTGTGTGCCTAAGCTATGTTGTTAGGACCTTAAAGTGCAAGGTCACAAGGGTAATATTCCTTTGGTGACTCGAAGAATTGATTTGAGATAACTCCCTCTGATCATAGACCAAAGAGGTATAACTAATTTTGTAAAAATTTCCTTGTCATGTCAGCACACTAGAAGTGGACCCTAAGGATGAATTGGGTATGTCCCGTCCTAGCTAGCAAAGTATTTGAAGACTCCGTGTCTGGGTCAAGGTGAAACTAGATTGGATATTTGGAATGTGGAGCTCGGAAATAAGAGGCTTTGATGAACAAATCTCTGGAGCTTGATTTTGTGGAGTTAAGGCTTTATGAGGCTATGGCTTGTAATATGGCTTGGAAATGGAGTCTGCTGGCTTGACGTAGCCTGAGCACATAAAGGTAGGTTAAATGACGTGGATTCAAGTTTTCATGTCTTGGCCCTAAAGGATGGGTATATTTGACGAGCTTGAGAGGATTCTCAAAATTCCTAACTATCTCCCTGGTAACGGTCTCGAGAAGGACTTAGGGTGTGTGATGTGTGAGAGGCTAAGTGAGGGTGCTAGATGACCATCTTCGTTGATGTCTTGAGTCTATAGACTTCAACAGTATTCTGTATTTGATTTCAGGCTTGTTCTTGATCCAGATTTGGATTCTTGGTCTAGAATATATCTCGGCTTTTGCTCAGATTCTTGATTCGGTTTTTGAAGGTAACGTTGACTTTGGATATTGACATGCTTGCTTGATCGAGCTTCGTTCTTTTAACTCTTTTGTCTTGGGCAATAGGCATAATTGTGGCCTTGGATATTGATTTTGGGTATTTCTCTTGATTGAACCATTGTCTTTGATCATGGCTCGTATCGTCTTGGTTGGACTTGGGTCAGACTAGCACCTTTGGTGGGAAAAGGGTTGGTTTTTAGTAACACAGGTTGTTTATTGTGGGGAATGGGCTTGCCTTCCGTCATGGATCGTTAACAAGGGAGATGGTCTGGATTCGTCCCAGAATCTCTTGAGATATGCTCGTCCTAGACTAGGGTTATATTGTGGTTTCTATTGCCAGACATGGAATAGGTAAAGAAAAATGAACACGGAGTTTCAGGTCCTCTACAACTTGGAATGGAACATCATCTAAGTGTACTCACATCGACTGTCATGTGTTGTTGTTGTTTGTTTTTTTAAAAATGCCTCAAATCAGTTCTTGTTGTCACAGGAAATGGGTAAAGGAGGAGATATGATAGAATATATGAAGTGAAAATTGTATTTTTATTGAAATGATTAAATAAATGTATTTAACATAGACTTGAGAAGATGCGTGACTCGTGGGATAGCCCCCAGGTTGTCACTAGAAATGGACACGAAGAAAGATACTAGAACAAATATGAGATAAAAAGCCTAAGACTCGGACTCAGACTCGGACTTTGACGCGATCTTAGACCTAGACTCGTAGTCATCGGCCCATGCTTGAACATTTTCTCTTCCAGCAACTGGCTTCGGCATCTGATTTTGAGCATTCACCCATTTGAGCACCTCATCCTCATCATTGGGAACACTGAAAGGATAATAGTCAAGAAAAGTTTCTTGATAAGTGGTATATCCATAAGGATTGCTTAAGCTACCTTGTGGGTTAAAAGTTGAGAGGGACAACCTCCCACTTTTAATCATATCCTGAATGACGTTTTTTAATTTGTAACATTTCTCTGTATCATGCCCTTTGCCTCTATGGTATTTGCAGTAGGCGTTCTCATCCCAGAACTTGGATTTCCTTTCTGGTTCGGGGGTAGGTCCTATAGGCTTCAACATTCGTTGTTCCATGAGTCTCTGAAAGGCATCGGCGTATCTAATACCAATGTTGGTAAATTTCCTAGGAGGTGTGCCCTTATTTTCGGAAGCCTTTGTAAATGACCTTGGAGGGTTGTTAGGAATAGATCGTTCACTAGTTACTTTCCCCTTAAGACTGTCAAATTGAGGGTTTGTCAAGACACTTTTCATCTTAAGAGGTTGGGCATCAAGCTTCTTACCCATTTCAGCAATCTGTTTCTCCATGTTGGAAAGTCGAGAATTTAGGCTATCAATAGCTCCCTCTATTTTGGAAAATTTGTTGTTAAAGGCCATGGAAAGCATGAGCATTCCATTTTGGATATCTTCGTCTTCGAGGACATTTATTTCTTCATCGTCACGAGGATTGAGGAGATGAGAAAAATCCAGGAACGATTCTTCATCATGTTTAATGATATTGGACCCAAGAGGGTCGGTCTTCTTGGATTTCTTGGCGGAAGGTGGCACAAGAAGCTTGCGATCCTCGATCATATCCTGAATAATATGCTTTAGACAAAAGCATTCCTCCGTATCGTGTCCCCTACCTTGATGGTACTGACAATATGAATCGCCCTTCCATCTAGGGAATATCTTTTCAGGGTCTGGGGTTGGACCAATTGGATGAAGTTTTCCTTGGGAAATCAGTCTTTGTAGAGCTACTTCATATGTGGTTCCGAGGTCAACGAATTCCCTATGAGCTCGTCCCGGCCTTCTGGGTGGAGTTTGCAAGAGGTTGACTCCCTTGTCTTCATTGACCTTCTTAGATGGGTGAGTCGTGTTGAAGCTATAACTTGGCCTTGGGGTATGAGAAGATGGTAAAGGTTTCATCATGTCTATCTTGTCTTCCATATTGATGACACGAGTGCTCAAGTCTTCGACGGTGGCCTGGAGCTTAATGACTGCAGTACTTAGTCCCTCGACGACGACAGATAAACGTTCTTGAATACTTTCATTGGAAATTGCAGAATTCCTACCGAGAAGAAAACGATGCGCGTTACAACTTGATTTGACATGGGATCACGCATACTAGAGCAACAAACAAAGGACATATAACGAGACGCGATGACTAGACTCTTGATTTGCGAATCCAGGAAATGTCGTGAGTGACCTCTCGTTTTTGGATTCACGGTGTTTGATCTTGACCTTTAGACTCGAGTGTTGACTTTGACAGAGTGATGTTTATGTGATTGACCTTATTGGCGGGATTGATGACACGTGTTGATTCTGGACTCGAGGTTTGCTTATAGGTGTTAAGAAGACTGTTGTAGTTTAGACTCAAATATGAGGCCCATTAAGACTCGTGTGTTGAGCCTCGGAACGTGTGACTCGAGTGTTTAGATCCTAACTGAATTGGGGTAGGGGGTCCAAAATGACGGCGTGACGCCTTAGGACTTGACTTGAATTTTGAAAAGACCCAAAATGTAAAGGAAGACGGGTTTACGACTCGACATAGTTCCGACTAGGACATAGTTGGTTTGAACTCTCACGCTAACTTAGCCCAATTGAATTTACATATTTACATTTACACGGTTTGAAAATCTTTTGATTAAATCATTTTTGTTTTTTGTTTTTTGTTTTTTTCGTTTTTTTCGTTTTTTTTTTTTTTTTTTTTTTTTTTTGTATTTGGTTTTGAAATGGGTTTTAGGCCCGAAGTTTGACTCGACATTTGGACAGAGTTTCGGCTTATTTTGCGCTATTTTGAAAATTTTTACATTTTGAAAAGGATTTTATTGTACAAAATTTCGTCATGGTTTTGTTTACAAAATGGTGATCACATATGATACAAGCATTTATACAAGCATTATAATGGGATTCTGAGTGCATTTAAAAGGGTTTTGGTTTAAAGGGTGGGTTGCCATACCGAACAATCAAACCCGAAGTCTGTGGAGAGGCTCGTACCAAACAAGAGTAAGGTCGATTCCTAGTCCATTTCCTCAAGTAGTGAAAGTCCTTGATACAAACAAGAGTAAGCATCATGGTATGGATGACGTCAATCGTTATCCATCCTTAGGCCCAAATAAGAATTAGGACCGTTTAGACGGGACGATTGGTCGAATGGGTTGGGTTGGGCCTAGGAAGGCCGAATAAACGATCTAGGAAGACCGAGTTAAGAAAACCGACAATTGTCTTGTACAAACTATTCCCTAACCTTGTTCAAGTTTCACCCTTAGCTACACGTAAGTGTATTATCCCAATGAGTCGCCAAACGTGGTGGAGCGGGCCGCCCACGGGGGCGCTTGGGAGGAAAGAGAAACAAGCGTTTGCATTTTTGTTGGAGTCGCCACCAATTTTTATGGGAAATTGGAACCGTTCGAATACCTCATGTCATGTCAAGACATAAAGTAGTGACATGAACACTAAGCAATCGTTACCCTTAGCATTCTATGTCTAGAATGACTCTCGTGGATGCCAATGAACACGGGTGCTCACGGAGAT
The DNA here is from genome assembly GCF_048544455.1 of Silene latifolia. Taxonomy (NCBI): domain Eukaryota; kingdom Viridiplantae; phylum Streptophyta; class Magnoliopsida; order Caryophyllales; family Caryophyllaceae; genus Silene; species Silene latifolia. Next base: position 343,721,564 of record NC_133537.1, on the reverse strand, counting down.
CTGGAGTAAGGGGTGAGGGGACGTATTAGGAAGCTCTTTTGATCGAACACCTAATCCCGCCCGCCTCGATAGCGGCCTCTACTAATGATTAGGGAAGTTATTCGTACTTGATATATTGTCGATTATATGCATGCAATGCAACATCCAAGTTTTAATCCTAGCATGTGAGAATTAGACTAAGTCGGTGAACATGTAGCTTATCATACAATTCATGTCAAAATCGGGATTTAGATTCAATTACATGTGAAAACATACGAATGATACAAAGCAATAAATATTACAATGATAGAAAATTACGATAATAAAAATTACAATAATTACATTGGGATAGGCGATTTATGTCGAAAATACCTCTAAAACGGATAATTTGAGAAAAACGAATAAAAGAATAAATTAACGAACAAATCAGAAGGTGATAATACGAATAATAGTTAATTATACGTAAGCTAATTAAACTATGTCAAGCAACAACGGAGTTGAGACGAGAATTCAACCGGAATAAAGCAGTAGCAGAAGCTGCGTCCTTTGAATTAGCGCAGCAGACGCTGCGTCATTCTGACCGAATTCATTTGTGAAGCGGAATTGCGTGTTGTTAATACTCGTTGATGAATTTAAGGATTGATTAAATTATCTACTCGGATGAAAGTGATTAGTGGATTATTTACATACGAATAATGGGTCATAAGAACAATAAAGCATGGATGAGACGGAATATTACGAATTAAACGAATTAATTATATGAATGAATGATTGATTAATGACATGGGTGAATGAAATAAACTAAACAAGATGAATTAATGACAAATTAACGACGAATATGACAATAAACAGATGAAAATATATCAATGATCGAATTCCAGAAACCCAATATGAACGAATTGAATTTCTACAACCCGGAATTGAACTTAATGACGAAAACCCGCAAATATTGATTACTTGGGATTTAAGTCGGACTAATGATGAATTAAACGTGTTAATGATGATTAAATAATATACATGTGAAATTATTGATGATCGTATGTCAAATAATTAAAGAAAACGAATGAAAACAAATAAAGCAAACGAATTACAGAGGACGAAGGAAGAAGAAAGGAATGAAGCAGAGAATGCAGCGAGCCCTCACGAAGAGGCGCAGCAGAGGCTGCGCTCCTTCGAAGAGGCGCAGTAGTTGCTGCGTCCTTTCTCGACGGTTCGTCTTCTGAAAATCCGTAAAAAGGGGTTTTAAACATGGTTTTTAGAAATCGGTTTTAATTGGTATTTTCGACATAAACCTTACAATTGATGATACAAAAAGTAAATACAATAAATAAAAGAGAGATTATACACCCTCAGACTTACATGTTTGACGAAACGAGAAGGACTAAGATATCGATTAATGATGCTCGACGCGAATGTAAAGAAAGTGCCCTCGTAAGAGGAAATAAAATAGATTGATTAATTAAATTGATTGATTGTGGAGTTGATCAAATTGGTCGGTCATGCAAACGAGGCTGGTACTCAGAAAGATCCGAGGTTACGTGGTCGAATGTTCAAGCACGTAGACGCCAAAAAGTAAGAACAAAGGTCTAGAATGCAAAGGGAGAAGAGAAGGGCGGACACTCGCGTGAAAAATATGAGGAGCAAAGGTACCTATTTATACTAATCACGTGAAGGAATTATGGTAAGGATTGAAAGATCCGGAAAAAGATACGAGAAATACGCAGAAAAAGACCTGGGAAGAGGCGCAGCAGGCACTGCGTCTCTTGGAAGAGGCGCAGCACCTGCGGCGTCTGTTCGCAAGTGGTTTCCTCCTGCGAAAGAAAGATTTCCGTGTTTAAGTTATGGTAGGACGGAATAATTTGGTTTTCCTTAATATCTTATGTGAATATTACGGGAAATTGTTTACCAAAGGATGAAAATTATGAAATATGGAATAGAAATATCCGGAATATTCCAGAACATTCTGACTCGGGATTTAACGGTTATCAGAAAATGGAGACGGTTTTAGGCCCAGATTCCAAATGTACTCTAATTACTGTCAAAATGACCGTATCGGCACGTAGATGACAACTATGCGGTAAATATTACTGTTTGAGCAATCACTTGACGATAATCTTACGAACTGTCACAAATCGTTCCGCGTAGCAAACATGCGGCCCAATCATCACCGGGTGGTTTGCGGAAGGTGCAGAAACGAGGTGTCTACACGGTACGACCTTCCGAACGGCTGAAATTGAAGTGTATAATACACGGTTTTTCAAAATTCCGGAGTCCTGGAATAAAATTCTCCGGAAATCACATAGAAAGTTCCTCGGGTCAGATAAAGCGGCCACGCAAAGTTTGAGCACCAACGGAAGACATTTGGGGGTGCCGGTGTGCCACAAACCAGCATTCGCCAAAACTCGGATTATCGTGAAAAATGTGTTAAAGCTCGTTATTTGAGGCTGAAATCGAAGAGGTTGATTCCTGAAATGAGCTCGGACGCGTGATTGAAAAACTTGGAGAAAAAGAAACAGGTTCCGGTACGACCTTCCGAACGGCTTAAATTGAAGTGTATAATACACGGTTTTTCGGGATTCCGGGGTCCCGGAATAAAATTCTACGGAAATCACATAGAAAGTTCCTCGGGTCAGATAAAGCGGACACGCAAAGTATGAGCACCAACGGAAGACATTTGGGGGTGTCGGTGTGCCACAAACCAGCATTCGCCGAAACTCGGATTATCGTGAAAAATGTGTTAAAACTCGTTATTTTAGGCTGAAATCGAACAGGTTGATTCACGAAATCGAACAGTTGATTCTGAAATCGAACAAAGTTGATTCTGAAATGAGCTCGGACGCGTGATTGAAAAAAGGGTGAAAAAGAAACAGTTCAGATACGACCTTCCGAACTATTTGAAATTGAAGTGTATAATACACGGTTTTTCGGGATTCAGTGGTCCCGGAATAAAATTCTCCGGAAATGACATAGAAAGTTCCTCGGGTCGGATAAAGCGGCCACGCAAAGTTTGAGCACCAACGGAAGACATTTGGGAGTGCTTGGGTGTACAAACCAAAGATTCGCCGAAACTCGTATTATCGTGAAAAATGTGTTAAAGCTCGTTATTTGAGGATGAAATCGAACAGGTTGATTCCTGAAATGAGCTCGGACGCGTGATTGAAAAACAGGGAGTAAAAGAAACGGGTTTGATGCGACCTTTCGAACTAATTTGAAATTGAAGTGTATAATACACGGTTTTCGGGATTCCGGGGTCCGGAACAAAATTCTCCGAAATCACATAGAAAGTTCCTCGGGTCAGATAAAGCGGCCACACAAAGTTTGAGCACCAACGGAAGACATTTGGAGGTGTCGGTGTGCCACAAACCAGCATTCGCCGAAACTCGTATTATCGTGAAAAATGTGTTAAAGCTCGTTATTTGAGGATGAAATCGAACAGGTTGATTCCTGAAATGAGCTCGGACGCGTGATTGAAAAACAGGAGAAAAAGAAACAGGTTCGTGACGACCTTCCGAACATTTGAAATTGAAGTGTATAATACACGTTTTTCGGGATTAGGGTCCGGAATAAAAGTCTCCGGAAATCACATAGAAAGTTTCTCGGGTCAGATAAAGCGGCCACTCAAAGTTTGAGCACCAACGGAAGACATTTGGGGTGCCGGTGTGCCAAAAACCAAAGATTCGCCGAAACTCGGATTATCGTGACAAATGTGTTAAAGCTCGTTATTTGAGGCTGAAATCGAACAGGTTGATTCTGAAATCGAACAGGTTGATTCTTGAAATGAGCTCGGACGCGTGATTGAAAACCAGGGAGAAAAAGAAACAGGTTCGAGACGACCTTCCGAACTTTGAAATTGAAGTGTATAATACACGTTTTCCGGGATTCGGGGTCCGGAATAAAATTCTCGGAAATCACATAGAAAGTTCCTCGGGTCAGATAAAGCAGCTACGCAAAGTTTGTGCACCAACGGAAGACATTTGGGGTGCCGGTGTGCCAAAAACCAAAGATTCGCGAAACTCGGATTATCGTGAAAAATGTGTTAAAGCTCGTTTTTGAGGTGAAATCGAACATGTTGATTCTGAAATAGCACAAGTTGATTCCTAAAATGAGCTCGGACGCGTGATTGAAAAACAGGGAGAGAAATAAACAGGTTAGCACGACCTTCCGAGCAGTGAAATTGAAGTGTTATAATACGGTTTTCGGGATTAGGGGTCCCGGAATAAAATTCTCCGGAAATCACATAGAAAGTTCCTCGAGTCAGATAAAGCGGCCACGCAAAGTTTGAGCACCAACGGAAGACATTTGGGGGTGCCGGTGTGCCACAAACCAGCATTCGCCGAAACTCGGATTATCGTGAAAAATGTGTTAAAGCTCGTTATTTAAGTCTAAAATAGAACAGGTTGATTCCTGAAATAGAACAGGTTGATTCCTGAAATGAGCTCGGGCGTGTGATTGAAAAACAGGGTGAAAAAGAAACAGGTTCCGGTACGACCTTCCGAACGGCTGAAATTGAAGTGTATAATACACGGTTTTTCGGGATTCCGGGGTCTCGGAATAGAATTCTACGGAAATCACATAGAAAGTTCCTTGGGTCAGATAAAGCGACCACGCAAAGTTTGAGCACCAACGGAAGACATTTGGGGGTGCCGGTGTGCCACAAACCAGCATTCGCCGAAACTCGGATTATCGTGAAAAATGTGTTAAAACTCGTTATTTGAGGCTGAAATCAAACAGGTTGATTCCTAAAATCGAACAGGTTGATTCCTGAAATCGAACAGGTTGATTCCTGAAATGAGCTCGGACGCGTGATTGAAAAACAGGGAGAAAAAAGAAACAGGTTCCGGTACGACCTTCCGAACGACTAAAATTGAAGTGTATAAATACACGGTTTTTCGGGATTCCGGGGTCCCGGAATAAAATTCTCCGGAAATCACATAGAAAGTTCCTTGGGCCAGATAAAGCGGCCACGCAAAGTTTGAGCACCAACGGAAGACATTTGGGGGTGCTTGGTGTACCCCAAAACCAAACATTCGCCGAAACTCGGATTATCGTGAAAAATGTGTAAAAGCTCGTTATTTGAGGCTAAAATCGAACAGGTTGATTCCTGAAATGAGCTCGGACACGTGATTGAAAAACAAGGAGAAAAAAAATAGGTTCCGGTACGACCTTCCGAACGGCTGAAATTGAAGTGTATAATAATATACACGGTTTTTCGGGATTCTGGGGTCCCGGAATAAAATTCTCCGGAAATCACATAGAAAGTTTCTCGTGTCAGATAAAGCGGCCACGCAAAGTTTGAGCACCAACGGAAGACATTTGGGGGTGCCGGTGTGCCACAAACTAGCTTTCGCCGAAACTCGGATTATCGTGAAAAATGTGTTAAAGCTCGTGATTTGAGGCTGAAATCGAATAGGTTGATTCCTTAAATCAAACAGGTTGATTCCTGAAATGAGCTCGGACGCGTGATTGAAAAACAGGGAGAAAAAGAAACAGGTTCCGGTACGACCTTCCGAACGACTAAAATTGAAGTGTATAATATACACGGTATTTTGGGATTCCGGGGTCCCGGAATAAAATGCTCCGGAAATGACATAGAAAGTTCCTCTAGTCAGATAAAGCGGCCACGCAAAGTTTGAGAACCAACGGAAGACATTTGGGGGTGCCGGTGTGCCACAAACCAGCATTCGCCGAAACTCGGATTATCGTGAAAAATGTGTTAAAGCTCGTTATTTGAGGCTGAAATCGAACAGGTTGATTCCTGAAATCGAACAGGTTGATTCCTGAAATTAGCTCGCACGCGTGATTGGAAAACAGGGTGAAAAAGAAACGGGTTCCGGTACGACCTTCCGAACGGCAGAAATTGAAGTGTATAATACACGGTTTTTCGGGATTCCGGGGTCTCGGAATAAAATTCTCCGGAAATCACATAGAAAGTTGCTCGGCTCAGATAAAGCGGCCACGCAAAGTTTGAGCACCAACGGAAAACATTTAGGGGTGCCGGTGTGCCACAAACCAGCATTCGCCGAAACTCGGATTATCGTGAAAAAATTGTTAAAGCTCGTTATTTGAGGCTGAAATCGAACAGGTTGATTCCTGAAATCGAACAGGTTGATTCCTGAAATGATCTCGGACGCGTGATTGAAAAACGGGGAGAAAAAGAAACAGGTTCCGGTACGACCTTACGAACGGCTAAAATTGAAGTATATAATACACGGTTTTTCGGGATTCCGGGGTCCCGGAATTAAATTCTCCGGAAATCACATAGAAAGTTCCTCGGGTCAGATAAAGCAGCCATGCAAAGTTTGTGCACCAACGGAAGACATTTGGGGTGCCGGTGTGTCAAAAACCAGCATTCGCCGAAACTCGGATTATCGTGAAAAATGTGTCAAAGCTCGTTTTTTGAGGCTGAAATCGAACAGGTTGATTCCTGAAATCGAACAGGCTGATTCCTGAAATGAGCTCGGACGCGTGATTGAAAAACAGGGTGAAAAAGAAACAGGTTCCGGAACGACCTTCCGAACGGCTGAAATTGAAGTGTATAATACACGGTTTTTCGGGATTCCGGGGTCTCGGAAAAAAATTCTCCGGAAATCACATAAAAAGTTCCTCGGGTCAGATAAAGCGGCCACGCAAAGTTTGAGCACCAACGGAAGACATTTGGGTGTGTCGGTGTGCCACAAACCAGCATTCGCCGAAACTCGTATTATCGTGAAAAATGTGTTAAAGCTCGTTATTTGAGGATGAAATCGAACAGGTTGATTCCTGAAATGAGCTCGGACGCGTGATTGAAAAACAGGGAGTAAAAGAAACGGGTTTCGGTACGACCTTCCGAACGGCTGAAATTGAAGTGTATAATACACGGTTTTTCGGGATTCCGGGGTCCCGGAATAAAATTCTCCGGAAATCACATAGAAAATTCCTCGGGTCAGATAAAGCGGCCACACAAAGTTTGAGCACCAACGGAAGACATTTGGGGGTGTCGGTGTGCCACAAACCAGCATTCGCCGAAACTCGTATTATCGTGAAAATGTGTTAAAACTCGTTATTTGAGGCTGAAATCGAACAGGTTGATTCCTGAAATGAGCTCGGACGCGTGATTGAAAAACAGGGAGAAAAAGAAACAGGTTCCGGTACGACCTTCCGAACGGCTGAAATTGAAGTGTATAATACACGTTTTTTCGGGATTCCGGGGTCCCGGAATAAAATTCTCCGGAAATCACATAGAAAGTTTCTCGGGTCAGATAAAGCGGCCACTCAAAGTTTGAGCACCAACGGAAGACATTTGGGGTGCCGGTGTGCCAAAAACCAGCATTCGCCGAAACTCGGATTATCGTGACAAATGTGTTAAAGCTCGTTATTTGAGGCTGAAATCGAACAGGTTGATTCCTGAAATCGAACAGGTTGATTCCTGAAATGAGCTCGGACGCGTGATTGAAAAACAGGGAGAAAAAGAAACAGGTTCCGGTACGACCTTCCGAACGGCTGAAATTGAAGTGTATAATACACGGTTTTTCGGGATTCCGGGGTCCCGGAATAAAATTCTCCGGAAATCACATAGAAAGTTCCTCGGGTCAGATAAAGCAGCCACGCAAAGTTTGTGCACCAACGGAAGACATTTGGGGTGCCGGTGTGCCAAAAACCAGCATTCGCCGAAACTCGGATTATCGTGAAAAATGTGTTAAAGCTCGTTTTTTGAGGCTGAAATCGAACATGTTGATTCCTGAAATAGCACAAGTTGATTCCTAAAATGAGCTCGGACGCGTGATTGAAAAACAGGGAGAGAAATAAACAGGTTCCGGTACGACCTTCCGAACGTCTGAAATTGAAGTGTTATAATACACGGTTTTTCGGGATTCCGGGGTCCCGAAATAAAATTCTCCGGAAATCACATAGAAAGTTCCTCGAGTCAGATAAAGCGGCCACGCAAAGTTTGAGCACCAACGGAAGACATTTGAGGGTGCCGGTGTGCCACAAACCAGCATTCGCCGAAACTCGGATTATCGTGAAAAATGTGTTAAAGCTCGTTATTTGAGTCTGAAATCGAACAGGTTGATTCCTGAAATAGAACAGGTTGATTCCTGAAATGAGCTCGGGCGTGTGATTGAAAAACAGGGTGAAAAAGAAACAGGTAACGGTACGACCTTCCGAACGGCTGAAATTGAAGTGTATAATACACGGTTTTTCGGGATTCCGGGGTCTCGGAATAGAATTCTACGGAAATCACATAGAAAGTTCCTTGGGTCAGATAAAGCGACCACGCAAAGTTTGAGCACCAACGGAAGACATTTGGGGGTGCCGGTGTGCCACAAACCAGCATTCGCCGAAACTCGGATTATCGTGAAAAATGTGTTAAAGCTCGTTATTTAAGGCTGAAATCGAACAGGTTGATTCCTGAAATCGAACAAGTTGATTCCTGAAATGAGCTCGGACGCGTGATTGAAAAACAGGGAGACAAAGAAACAGGTTCCGGTACGACCTTCCGAACGGCTGAAATTGAAGTGTATATAATACACGGTTTTTCGGGATTCCGGGGTCTCGGAATAGAATTCTCCGGAAATCACATAGAAAGTTCCTCGGTTCAGATAAAGCGACCACGCAAAGTTTGAGCACCAACGGAAGACATTTGGGGGTGCCGGTGTGCCACAAACCAGCATTCGCCGAAACTCGGATTATCGTGAAAAATGTGTTAAAGCTCGTTATTTAATTTGAAATCGAAAGGTTGATTCCTGAAATCGAACAAGTTGATTCCTGAAATGAGCTCGGACGCGTGATTGAAAAACAGGGAGAAAAAGAAACAGGTTCTGGTACGACCTTCCGAACGGCTGAAATTGAAGTGTATAATACACGGTTTTTCGGGATTCCAGGGTCTCGGAATAGAATTCTCCGGAAATCACATAGAAAGTTCATCGGGTCAGATAAAGCGACCACGCAAAGTTTGAGCACCAACGGAAGACATTTGGGGGTGTCGGTGTGCCACAAACCAGCATTCGCCGAAACTCGTATTATCGTGACAAATGTGTTAAAGCTCGTTATTTGAGGTTGAAATCGAACAGGTTGATTCCTGAAATCGAACAAGTTGATTCCTGAAATGAGCTCGGACGCGTGATTGAAAACCAGGGAGAAAAAGAAACAGGTTCCGGTACGACCTTCCGAACGGCTGAAATTAAAGTGTATAATACACGGTTTTTCGGGATTCCGGGGTCCCGGAATAAAATTCTCCGGAAATCACAAAGAAAGTTCCTCGGGTCAGATAAAGCAGCCACGCAAAGTTTGTGCACCAACGGAAGACATTTGGGGTGCCGGTGTGCCAAAAACCAACATTCGCCGAAACTCGGATTATCGTGAAAAATGTGTTAAAGCTCGTTTTTTGAGGCTGAAATCGAACATGTTGATTCCTGAAATAGAACAAGTTGATTCCTTAAATGAGCTCGGACGCGTGATTGAAAAACAGGGAGAAAAAAAACAGGTTCCGGTACGACCTTCCGAACGGCTGAAATTGAAGTGTTATAATACACGGTTTTTCGGGATTCCGGGGTCCCGGAATAAAATTCTCCGGAAATCACATAGAAAGTTCCTCGAGTCGGATAAAGCGACCACGCAAAGTTTGAGCACCAACGGAAGACATTTGGGGGTGCCGGTGTGCCACAAACCAGCATTCGCCGAAACTCGGATTATCGTGAAAAATGTGTTAAAGCTCGTTATTTGAGTCTGAAATCGAACAGGTTGATTCCTGAAATCGAACAGGTTGATTCCTGAAATGAGCTCGGGCGTGTGATTGAAAAACAGGGTGAAAAAGAAACAGGTTCCGGTACGACCTTCCGAACGGCTGAAATTGAAGTGTATAATACACTGTTTTTCGGGATTCTAGAGTCTCGGAATAGAATTCTACGGAAATCACATAGAAAGTTCCTCGGGTCAGATAAAGCGACCACGCAAAGTTTGAGCACCAACGGAAGACATTTGGGGGTGCCGGTGTGCCACAAACCAGCATTCGCCGAAACTCGGTATATCGTGAAAAATGTGTTAAAGCTCGTTATTTAATTTGAAATCGAACAAAGTTGATTTCGAAATCGAACAAAGTTGATTCGAAATCGAGCAGGTTGATTCTGAAATCGAACAAGTTGATTCTGAAATAAGCTCGGACGCGTGATTGAAAAACAGGAGAAAAAGAAACAGGTTAAAGACGACCTTCCGAACAAGTGAAATTGAAGTGTATATAATACACGGTTTTTCGGGATTCCGGGGTCTCGGAATAGAATTCTCCGGAAATCACATAGAAAGTTCCTCGGGTCAGATAAAGCGACCACGCAAAGTTTGAGCACCAACGGAAGACATTTGGGGGTGCCGGTGTGCCCAAACCAAAGATTCGCCGAAACTCGGATTATCGTGAAAAATGTGTTAAAGCTCGTTATTTAATTTGAAATCGAATAGGTTGATTCCTGAAATCGAACATGTTGATTCCTGAAATGAGCTCGGACGCGTGATTGAAAAACAGGGAGAAAAGAAACGAGGTTCCCAGACGACCTTCCGAACGGTGAAATTGAAGTGTATAATACACGGTTTTTCGGGATTCCAGGGTCTCGGAATAGAATTCTCCGGAAATCATATAGAAAGTTCCTTGGGTCAGATAAAGCGACCACACAAAGTTTGAGCACCAACGGAAGACATTTGGGGTGCCGGTGTGCCAAAAACCAGCATTTGCCGAAACTCGGATTATCGTGAAAAATGTGTTAAAGCTCGTTTTTTGAGGCTGAAATCGAACAGGTTGATTCCTGAAATCGAACAGGTTGATTCCTGAAATGAGCTCGGACGCGTGATTGAAAATCAGGGTGAAAAAGAAACAGGTTCCGGTACGACCTTCCGAACGGCTGAAATTGAAGTGTATAATACACGGTTTTTCGGGATTCCGTGGTCCCGGAATAAAATTCTCCGGAAATCACATAGAAAGTTCCTCTGGTCAGATAAAGCGGCCACGCAAAGTTTGAGCACCAACGGAAGACATTTAGGAGTGCAGGTGTGCCACAAACCTGCATTTGCCGAAACTCGGATTATCGTGAAAAATGTGTTAAAGCTCGTTATTTGAGGCTGAAATCGAACAGGTTGATTCCTGAAATGAGCTCGGGCGCGTGATTGAAGAATAGGGAGAAAAAGAAACAGGTTCCGGTACGACCTTCCGAACGGCTGAAATTGAAGTGTATAATACACGGTTTTTCGGGATTCCGTGGTCCCAGAATAAAATTCTCCGGAAATCACATAGAATGTTACTCGGGTCAGATAAAGCAGCCACGCAAAGTTTATGCACTAACGGAAGACATTTGGGGTGCCGGTGTGCCAAAAACCAGCATTCGCCGAAACTGGGATTATCGTGAAAAATGTGTTAAATCTCGTTTTTTTAGGCTGAAATCGAACAGGTTGATTCCTGAAATCGAACAGGTTGATTCCTGAAATGAGCTCGGACACGTGATTGAAAAACAGGGTGAAAAAGAAATAGGTTTCGGTACGACCTTCCGAACGGCTAAAATTGAAGTGTATAATACACGGTTTTTCGGGATTCCGGGGTCTCGGAATAGAATTCTACGGAAATCACATAGAAAGTTCCTCGGGTCAGATAAAGCGACCACGCAAAGTTTGAGCACCAACGGAAGACATTTGGGGGTGCCGGTGTGCCACAAACCAGCATTCGCCGAAACTCGGATTATCGTGAAAAATGTGTTAAAGCTCGTTATTTAAGGCTGAAATCGAACAGATTGATTCCTGAAATCGAACAAGTTGATTCCTGAAATGAGCTTGGACGCGTGATTGAAAAACAGGGAGAAAAAGAAACAGGTTCCGGTACGATCTTCCGAACGGCTGAAATTGAAGTGTATATAATACACGGTTTTTCGGGATTCAGGGGTCTCGGAATAGAATTCTCCGGAAATCACATAGAAAGTTCCTCGGGTCAGATAAAGCGACCACGCAATGTTTGAGCACCAACGGAAGACATTTGGGGTGCGGTGTGCCTACAAACCAAAGATTCAGAAACTTGGATTATCGTGAAAAATGTGTTAAAGCTCGTTATTTAAAATTTGAAATCGAACAGGTTGATTCCTGAAATCGAACAGGTTGATTCCTGAAATGAGCTCGGACGCGTGATTGAAAAACAGGGAGAAAAAGAAACAGGTTCCGGTACGACCTTCCGAACGGCTGAAATTGAAGTGTATATAATACACGGTTTTTCGGGATTCCGGGGTCTCGGAATAGAATTCTCCAGAAATCACATAGAAAGTTCATCGGGTCAGATAAAGCGACCACGCAAAGTTTGAGCACCAACGGAAGACATTTGGGGGTGCCGGTGTGCCACAAACCAGTATTCGCCGAAACTCGGATTATCGTGAAAAATGTGTTAAAGCTCGTTATTTAAGGCTGAAATCGAACAGGTTGATTCCTGAAATCGAACAAGTTGATTCCTTAAATGAGCTCGGACGCGTGATTGAAAAACAGGGAGAAAAAGAAACAGGTTCCGGTACGACCTTCCGAACGGCTGAAATTGAAGTGATAATACACGGTTTTTCGGGATTCCGGGGTATCGGAATAGAATTCTACGGAAATCATATAGAAAGTTCCTCGGGTCAGATAAAGCGACCACACAAAGTTTGAGCACCAACGGAAGACATTTGGGGTGCCGGTGTGCCAAAAACCAGCATTTGCCGAAACTCGGATTATCGTGAAAAATGTGTTAAAGCTCGTTTTTTGAGGCTGAAATCGAACAGGTTGATTCCTGAAATGATCTCGGACGCGTGATTGAAAATCAGGGTGAAAAAGAAACAGGTTCCGGTACGACCTTCCGAACGGCTGAAATTGTACACGGTTTTTCGGGTTTCCGTGGTCCCGGAATAAAATTCTCCGGAAATCACATAGAAAGTTCCCCGGGTCAGATAAAGCGGCCACGCAAAGTTTGAGCACTAACGGAAGACATTTAGGAGTGCAGGTGTGCCACAAACCTGCATTTGCCGAAACTCGGATTATCGTGAAAAATGTGTTAAAGCTCGTTATTTGAGGCTGAAATCGAACAGGTTGATTCCCGAAATGAGCTCGGGCGCGTGATTGAAGAATAGGGAGAAAAAGAAATAGGTTCCGGTACGACCTTCCGAACGGCTGAAATTGAAGTGTATAAATACACGGTTTTTCGGGATTCCGGGGTCCCAGAATAAAATTCTCCGGAAATCACATAGAAAGTTCCTCGGGTCAGATAAAGCAGCCACGCAAAGTTTATGCACCAACGGAAGACATTTGGGGTGCCGGTGTGCCAAAAACCAGCATTCGCCGAAACTCGGATTATCTTGAAAAATGTGTTAAATCTCGTTTTTTTAGGCTGAAATCGAACAGGTTGATTCCTGAAATCGAACAGGTTGATTTCTGAAAAGAGCTCGGACACGTGATTGAAAAACAGGGTGAAAAAGAAACAGGTTCCGGTACGACCTTCCGAACGGCTGAAATTGAAGTGTATAATACATGGTTTTTCGGGATTCCGGGGTCTCGGAATAAAATTCTCCGGAAATCACATAGAAAGTTCCTCGGGTCAGAAAAAGAGGCCACGCAAAGTTTGAGCACCAACGGAAGACATTTGGGGGTGTCGGTGTGCCACAAACCAGCATTCGCCGAAACTCGGATTATCGTGAAAAATGTGTTAAAGCTCGTTATTTGAGACTGAAATCGAACAGGTTGATTCCTGAAATGAGCTCGGACGCGTGATTGAAAAACAGGGAGAAAAAGAAACAGGTTCCGGTACGACCTTCCGAACGGCTGAAATTGAAGTGTATAATACACGGTTTTCGGGATTAAGGGGTCCGAGGAATAAAATTCTCCGGAAATCACATAGAAAGTTCCTCGGGTCAGATAAAGCGGCCACGCAAAGTTTGAGCACCAACGGAAGACATTTGTGGGTGCCGGTGTGACACAAACCAGCATTCGCCGAAACACGGATTATCGTGAAAAATGTGTTAAAGCTCGTTATTTGAGGCTGAAATCGAACAGGTTGATTCCTGAAATAGAACAAGTTGATTCCTAAAATGAGCTCGGACGGGTGATTGAAAAACAGGGAGAAAAATAAACAGGTTCCGGTACGACCTTCCGAACGGCTGAAATTGAAGTGTATACACGGTTTTTCGGGATTCCGGGGTCCCGGAATAAAATTCTCCGGAAATCACATAGAAAGTTCCTCGGGTCAGATAAAGCGGCCACGCAAAGTTTGAGTAACAACGGAAGACATTTGGGGGTGCCGGTGTGCCACAAACCAGCATTCGCCGAAACTCGGATTATCGTGAAAAATGTGTTAAAGCTCGTTATTTGAGGCTAAAATCGAACAGGTTGATTCCTGAAATCGAACAGGTTGATTCCTGAAATGAGCTCGGACGCGTGAATGAAAAACAGGGTGAAAAAGAAACAGGTTCCGGTACGACCTTCCGAACGGCTGAAATTGAAGTGTATAATACACGGTTTATCGGGATTTCGGGGTCTCGGAATAGAATTCTCCGGAAATCACATAGAAAGTTCCTCGGGTCAGATAAAGCGACCACGCAAAGTTTGAGCACCAACGGAAGACATTTGGGGGTGCCGGTGTGCCACAAACCAGCATTCGCCGAAACTCGGATTATCGTGAAAAATGTGTTAAAGCTCGTTATTTAAGGCTGAAATCGAACAGGTTGCTTCCTGAAATCGAACAAGTTGATTCCAAAAATGAGCTCGGACGCGTGATTGAAAAACAGGGAGAAAAAGAATTAGGTTCCGGTACGACCTTCCGAACGGCTGAAATTGAAGTGTATAATACACGGTTTTTCGGGATTCCGGGGTCTCGGAATAGAATTCTCCGAAAATGACATAGAAAGTTCCTCGGGTCAGATAAAGCGGCCACGCAAAGGTTGAGCACCAACGGAAGGCATTTGGGGTGCCGGTGTGCCAAAAACCAGCATTCGCCGAAACTCGGATTATCGTGAAAAATGTGTTAAAGCTCGTTTTTTGAGGCTGAAATCGAACAGGTTGATTCCTGAAATCGAACAGGTTGATTCCTGAAATGAGCTCGGACGCGTGATTGAAAACAGGGTGAAAAAGAAACAGGTTCCGGAACGACCTTCCGAACGGCTGAAATTGAAGTGTATAATACACGGTTTTTCGGGATTCCGGGGTCTCGGAATAAAATTCTCCGGAAATCACATAGGACGTTCCTCTAGTCAGATAAAGCGGCCATGCAATGTTTGAGAACCAACGGAAGACATTTGGGGGTGTCGGTGTGCCACAAACCAACATTCGCCGAAACTCGGATTATCGTGAAAAATGTGTTAAAGCTCGTTATTTGAGGCTGAAATCGAACAGGTTGATTCCTGAAATGAGCTCGGACGCGTGTTTGAAAAACAAAGAGAAAAAGAAACAGGTTCCCGTACGACCTTCCGAACGGCTGAAATTGAAGTGTATAATACACGGTTTTTCTGGATTCCGGTGTCCCGTAATAAAATTCTTCGGAAATCACATAGAAAGTTCCTCGGGTCAGATAAAGCGGCCACGCAAAGTTTGAGCACCAACGGAAGACATTTGTGGGTGCCGTTGTGCCGTAAACCAGCATTCGCCGAAACTCAGATTATCGTGAAAAATGTGTTAAAGCTCGTTATTTGAGGCTGAAATCGAACAGGTTGATTCCTGAAATAGAACAAGTTGATTCCTAAAATGAGCTCGGACGCGTGATTGAAAAACAGGGAGAAAAATAAACAGGTTCGAGACGACCTTCCGATCAATTTGAAATTGAAGTGTATAATACACGGTTTTTCGGGATTCCGGGGTCTCGGAATAAAATTCTCCGGAAATCACATAGAAAGTTCCTCGGGTCAGATAAAGCGACCACGCAAAGTTTGAGCACCAACGGAAGACATTTGGGGGTGCCGGTGTGCCACAAACCAGCATTCGCCGAAACTCGGATTATCGTGAAAAATGTGTTAAAGCTCGTTATTTGAGGCTGAAATCGAACAGGTTGATTCCTGAAATCGAACAGGTTGATTCCTGAAATGAGCTCGGACGCGTGATTGAAAAACAGCGTGAAAAAGAAACAGGTTCCGGTACGACCTTCCGAACGACTGAAATTGAAGTGTATAATACACGGTTTTTCGGGATTCCGGGGTCTCGGAATAAAATTCTCCGGAAATCACATAGAAAGTTCCTCGGGTCAGATAAAGCGACCACGCAAAGTTTGAGCACCAACGGAAGACATTTGGGGTGCCGGTGTGCCACAAACCAAAGATTCGACGAAACTCGGATTATCGTGAAAAATGTGTTAAAGCACGTTATTTGAGGTGAAATCGAACGAGGTTGATTCCGAAATCGAAAACGTTGATTCTGAAATGAGCTCGGACGCGTGATTGAAAAACAGGGTGAAAAAGAAACAGTTCCGACGACCTTCCGAACGATCGAAATTGAAGTGTATAATACACGTTTTTCGGGATTAGGGGTCTCGGAATGAAATTCTCCGGAAATCACATAGAAAGTTCTCGGGTCAGATAAAGCGACCACGCAAAGTTTGAGCACCAACGGAAGACATTTGGGGGTGCCGGTGTGCCACAAACCAGCATTCGCCGAAACTCGGATTATCGTGAAAAATGTGTTAAAGTTCGTTATTTGAGGCTTAAATCGAACAGGTTGATTCCTGAAATCGAAAACGTTGATTCCTGAAATGAGTTCGGACGCGTGATTGAAAAACAGCGTGAAAAAGAAACAGGTTCCGGTACGACCTTCCGAACGACTGAAATTGAAGTGTATAATACACGGTTTTTCGGGATTCCGGGGTCTCGGAATAAAATTCTCCGGAAATCACATAGAAAGTTCCTCGGGTCAGATAAAGCGACCACGCAAAGTTTGAGCACCAACGGAAGACATTTGGGGGTGCCGGTGTGCCACAAACCAGCATTCGCCGAAACTCGGATTATCGTGAAAAATGTGTTAAAGCTCGTTATTTGAGGCTGAAATCGAAAAGCTGATTTCTGAAATCGAACAGGTTGATTCCTGAAATGAGCTCTTACGCGTGATTGAAAAACAGGGAGAAAAAGAAACAGGTTCCGGTACGACCTTCCGAACGGCTGAAATTGAAGTGTATAATACACGGTTTTTCGGGATTCCGGGGTCTCGGAATAAAATTCTCCGGAAATCACATAGAAAGTTCCTCGGGTCAGATAAAGCGACCACGCAAAGTTTGAGCACCAACGGAAGACATTTGGGGGTGCCGGTGTGCCACAAACCAGCATTCGCCGAAACTCGGATTATCGTGAAAAATGTGTTAAAGCTCGTTATTTGAGGCTGAAATCGAAAAGCTGATTTCTGAAATCGAACAGGTTGATTCCTGAAATGAGCTCGGACGCGTGATTGAAAAACAGGGAGAAAAAGAAACAGGTTCCGGTACGACCTTCCGAACGGCTGAAATTGAAGTGTATAATACACGGTTTTTCGGGATTCCGGGGTCCCGGAATAAAATTCTCCGGAAATCACATAGAAAGTTCTTCGGTTAAGATAAAGCGGCCACGCAAAGTTTCAGCACCAACAGAAGACATTTGGGGGTGGCGGTGTGCCATAAACCAGCATTCGCCGAAACTGAGATTATCGTGAAAAATGTGTTAAAGCTCGTTATTTGAGGCTGAAATCGAACAGGTTGATTCCTGAAATGAGCTCTGACGCGTGTTTGAAAAACAAAGAGAAAAAGAAACAGGTTCCCGTACGACCTTCCGAACGGCTGAAATTGAAGTGTATAATACACGTTTTTTCGGGATTCCGGGTTCCCGGAATAAAATTCTCCGGAAATCACATAGAAAGATTCTCGGGCAAATAAAGCGGCCACGCAAAGTTTGAGCACCAACGGAAGACATTTTGGGGTGCCGGTGTGCCACAAACCAGCATTCGCCGAAACTCGGATTATCGTGAAAAATGTGTTAAAGCTCGTTATTTGAGGCTGAAATCGAACAGGTTGATTCCTGAAATCGAAAACGTTGATTCCTGAAATGAGCTCGGACGCGTGATTGAAAAACAGCGTGAAAAAGAAACAGGTTCCGGTACGACCTTCCGAACGACTGAAATTGAAGTGTATAATACACGGTTTTTCGGGATTAGGGGTCTCGGAATGAAATTCTCGGAAATCACATAGAAAGTTCTCGGGTCGATAAAGCGACCACGCAAAGTTTGAGCACCAACGGAAGACATTTGGGGGTGCCGGTGTGCCACAAACCAGCATTCGCCGAAACTCGGATTATCGTGAAAAATGTGTTAAAGCTCGTTATTTGAGGCTGAAATCGAACAGGTTGATTCCTGAAATCGAACACGTTGATTCCTGAAATGAGCTCGGACGCGTGATTGAAAAACAGCGTGGAAAAGAAACAGGTTCCGGTACGACCTTCCGAGCGACTGAAATTGAAGTGTATAATACACGGTTTTTCGGGATTCCGGGGTCTCGGAATGAAATTCTCCGGAAATCACATAGAAAGTTCCTCGGGTCAGATAAAGCGACCACGCAAAGTTTGAGCACCAACGGAAGACATTTGGGGGTGCCGGTGTGCCACAAACCAGCATTCGCCGAAACTCGGATTATCGTGAAAAATGTGTTAAAGCTCGTTATTTGAGGTGAAATCGAACAAGGTTGATTCCGAAATCGAACACGTTGATTCCTGAAATGAGCTCGGACGCGTGATTGAAAAACAAGGAGAAAAAGAAACAGTCCGTACGACCTTCCGAACTATTTGAAATTGAAGTGTAATACACGGTTTTTCGGGATTTCGGGGTCCCGGAATAAAATTCTCCGGAAATCACATAGAAAGTTCCTCGGGTCAGATAAAGCAGCCACGCAAAGTTTGTGCACCAATGGAAGACATTTGGGGTTCCGGTGTGCCAAAACCAGCATTCGCCAAAACTCGGATTATCGTGAAAAATGTGTTAAAGCTCGTTTTTTGAGGCTGAAATCGAACAGGTTGATTCCTGAAATGAGGTCAGACGCGTGATTAAAAAACACGGAGAAAAAGAAACAGGTTCCGGTACAACCTTCCGAACGGCTGAAATTGAAGTGTAATACACGGTTTTTCGGGATTCCGGGGTCCCGGAATAAAATACTCCGGAAATCACATAGATAGTTCCTCGGGTCAGATAAAGCAACCACGCAAAGTTTGTGCACCAACGGAAGACATTTTGGGTGCCGGTGTGTCATAAACCAGCATTCGGCGAAACGCGGATTATCGTGAAAAATGTGTTAAAGCTCGTTATTTGAGGCTGAAATCGAACAGGTTGATTCCTGAAATAAGCTCTGACGCGTGATTGAAAAACAAAGAGAAAAAGAAACAGGTTCCGATACGACCTTCCGAACGGCTGAAATTGAAGTGTATAATACGGTTTTCGGGATTCCGGGGTCCCGGAATAAAATTCTCGGGAAATCACATAGAAAGTTCCACGGGTAAGATAAAGCGGCCACGCAAAGTTTGAGCACCAACGGAAGACATTTGGTGGTGCCGGTATGCCACAAACCTGCATTCGCCGAAACTCGGATTATCGTGAAAAATGTGTTAAAGCTCGTTATTTGAGGCTGAAATCGAACAGGTTGATTCCTGAAATCGAACAGGTTGATTCGTGAAATGAGCTTGGACGCGTGATTGAAAATCAGGGAGAAAAAAAACGAGGTTCGAGTGACGACCTACCGAACAATTTGAAATGAAGTGTATAATACACGTTTTTTCGGAATTCCGGGTTCCCGGAATAAAATTCTCCGGAAATCACATAGAAAGATCCTCGGGCAAATAAAGCGGCCACGCAAAGTTTGAGCACCAACGGAAGACATTTTGGGGTGCCGGTGTGCCACAAACCAGCATTCGCCGAAACTCGGATTATCGTGAAAAATGTGTTAAAGCTCGTTATTTGAGGCTGAAATCGAACAGGTTGATTCCTGAAATCGAACACGTTGATTCCTGAAATGAGCTCGGACGCGTGATTGAAAAACAGCGTGAAAAAAAAACAGGTTCCGGTACGACCTTCCGAACGACTGAAATTGAAGTGTATAATACACGGTTTTTCGGGATTCCGGGGTCTCGGAATTAAATTCTCCGGAAATCACATAGAAAGTTCCTCGGGTCAGATAAAGCGACCACGCAAAGTTTGAGCACCAACGGAAGACATTTGGGGGTGCCGGTGTGCCACAAACCAGCATTCGCCGAAACTCGGATTATCGTGAAAAATGTGTTAAAGTTCGTTATTTGAGGCTGAAATTGAACAGGTTGATTCCTGAAATCGAACACGTTGATTCCTGAAATGAGCTCGGACGCGTGATTGAAAAACAGCGTGAAAAAGAAACAGGTTCCGGTACGACCTTCCGAACGACTGAAATTGAAGTGTATAATACACGGTTTTTCGGGATTCCGGGGTCTCAGAATGAAATTCTCCGGAAATCACATAGAAAGTTTCTCGGGTCAGATAAAGCGACCACGCAAAGTTTGAGCACCAACGGAAGACATTTGGGGGTGCCGGTGTGCCACAAACCAGCATTCGCCGAAATTCGGATTATCGTGAAAAATGTGTTAAAGCTCGTTATTTGAGGCTGAAATCGAACAGGTTGATTCCTGAAATCGAACAGGTTGATTCCTGAAATGAGCTTGGACGCGTGATTGAAAATCAGGGAGAAAAAACGGGTTCCAGACGACCTACCGAACTACTGAAATTGAAGTGTATAATACTCGTTTTTTCGGGATTCCGGGTTCCCGGAATAAAATTCTCCGGAAATCACATAGAAAGATCCTCGGGCAAATAAAGCGGCCACGCAAAGTTTGAGCACCAACGGAAGACATTTGGGGGTGCCGGTGTGCCACAAACCAGCATTCGCCGAAACTCGGATTATCGTGAAAAATGTGTTAAAGTTCGTTATTTGAGGCTGAAATCGAACAGGTTGATTTCTGAAATCGAACACGTTGATTCCTGAAATGAGCTCGGACGCGTGATTGAAAAACAGCGTGAAAAAGAAACAGGTTCCGGTACGACCTTCCGAACGGCTGAAATTGAAGTGTATAATACACGGTTTTTCGGGATTCCGGAGTCCGGGAATAAAATTCTCCGGAAATAACATAGAAAGTTCCTCGGGTCAGATAAAGCGGCCACGCAAAGTTTGAGCACCAACGGAAGACATTTGGGGGTGCCGGTGTGCCTGAATCAAAGATTCGCCGAAACTCGGATTATCGTGAAAAATGTGTTAAAGCTCGTTATTTGAGGTGAAATCGAACAGGATAATTTCGAAATCGAACAAAGTTGATTTCTTAAATGAGCTCGGACGCGTGACTGAAAATCAGGGAGAAAAAGGTACAGGTTCTGGTACGACCTTCCGAACGGCTGAAATTAAAGTGTATAATACACGGTTTTTCGGGATTCCGGGGTCCCTGAATAAAATTCTCCGGAAATCAAATAGAAAGTTCCTCGGGTCAGATAAAGCGGCCACGCAAAGTTTGAGCACCAACGGTAGACATTTGGGGGTGCCGGTGTGCCACAAACCAGCATTCGCCGAAACTCGGAATATCGTGAAAAATATGTTAAAGCTCGTTATTTGAGGCTTAAATCGAACAGGTTGATTCCTGAAATGAGCTCAGACGCATGATTGAAAAAAAGGGAGAAAAAGAAACAGGTTCCGGTACGACCTTCCGAACGACTGAAATTGAAGTGTATAATACACGGTTTTTCGAGATTCCGGGGTCCCGGAATAAAATTCTCCGGAAATCACATAGAAAGTCCATCGGGTCAGATAAAGCGGCCACGCAAAGTTTGAGCACCAACGGAAGACATTTGGGGGTGCCGGTGTGCCACAAACCCGCATTCGCCGAAATTCGGATTATCGTGAAAAATGTGTTAAAGCTCGTTATTTGAGGTTGAAATCGGACAGGTTGATTTTTTAAATCGAACAGGTTGATTCCTGAAATGAGCTCTGACGCGTGATTGAAAAACAGGGAGAAAAAAAAAACAATCACATAGAAAGTTCCTCGGGTCAGATAAAGCGGCCACGCAAAGTTTGAGCACCAACGGAAGACATTTGGGGGTGTCGGTGTGCCACAAACCAAAGATTCGCGAAACTCGGATTATCGTGAAAAATGTGTTAAAGCTCGTTATTTGAGGATGAAATCGAGCAGGTTGATTCCTGAAATGAGCTCGGACGCGTGATTGAAAAACAGGGAGAAAAAGAAACAGGTTCCGGTACGACCTTCCGAACGGCTGAAATTGAAGTGTATAATACACGTTTTTTCGGGATTCCGGGTTCCCGGAATAAAATTCTCCGGAAATCACATAGAAAGATCCTCGGGCAAATAAAGCGGCCACGCAAAGTTTGAGCACCAACGGAAGACATTTAGGGGTGCCGGTGTGCCACAAACCAGCATTCGCCGAATCTCGGATTATCGTGAACAATGTGTTAAAGCTCGTTATTTGAGGCTGAAATAGAACAGGTTGATTCTTGAAATCGAACACGTTAATTCCTGACATGAGCTCGGTCGCGTGATTGAAAAACATGGACAAAAAGAAACAGGTTCCGGTACGACCTTCCGAACGGCTGAAATTGAAGTATATAATACACGGTTTTTCGGGATTCCGGGGTCCCGGAATAAAATTCTCCGTAAATCACATAGAAAGTTCGTCGGGTAAGATAAAGCGGCCACGCAAAGTTTGAGCACCAACGGAAGATATTTGGGTGTGCCGGTGTGCCACAAACCAGCATTCGCCGAAACTCGGATTATCGTGAAAAATGTGTTAAAGCTCGTTTTTTTAGGCTGAAATCGAACAGGTTGATTCCTGAAATGAGGTCGGACGCGTGATTAAAAAACACGGAGAAAAAGAAACAGGTTCCGGTACGACCTTCCGAACGGCTGAAATTGAAGTGTAATACACGGTTTTTCGGGATTCCGGGGTCCCGGAATAAAATTCTCCGGAAATCACATAGAAAGTTCCTCGGGTCAGATAAAGCAACCACGCAAAGTTTGTGCACCAACGGAAGACATTTGGGGTGCCGGTGTGCCATAAACCAGCATTCGGCGAAACTCGGATTATCGTGAAAAATGTGTTAAAGCTCGTTATTTGAGGCTGAAATCGAAGAGGTTGATTCCTGAAATGAGCTCTGACGCGTGATTGAAAAACAAAGAGAAAAAGAAACAGGTTCCGGTACGACCTTCCGAACGGCTGAAATTGAAGTGTATAATACACGGTTTTTCGGGATTACGGGGTCCCGGAATAAAATTCTCCGGAAATCACATAGAAAGTTCCACGGGTAAGATAAAGCGGCCACGCAAAGTTTGAGCACCAACGGAAGACATTTGGGGGTGCCGGTGTGCCACAAACCTGCATTCGCCGAAACTCGGATTATCGTGAAAAATGTGTTAAAGCTCGTTATTTGAGGCTGAAATCGAACAGGTTGATTCCTGAAATCGAACAGGTTGATTCCTGAAATGAGCTTGGACGCGTGATTGAAAATCGGGAGAAAAAAACAGGTTCGAGACGACCTACCGAACGCATTTGAAATTGAAGTGTATAATACACGTTTTTCGGGATTCGGGTTTTGAATAAAATTCTCCGGAAATCACATAGAAAGGTCCTCGGGCAAATAAAGCGGCCACGCAAAGTTTGAGCACCAACGGAAGACATTTTGGGGTGCCGGTGTGCCACAAACCAGCATTCGCCGAAACTCGGATTATCGTGAAAAATGTGTTAAAGCTCGTTATTTGAGGTGAAATCGAACAAAGTTGATTCTGAAATCGAACACGTTGATTCCTGAAATGAGCTCGGACGCGTGATTGAAAAACAAAGAGAAAAAGAAACAGGTTCCGGTACGACCTTCCGAACGGCTGAAATTGAAGTGTATAATACACGGTTTTTCGGGATTCCGGGGTCCCGGAATAAAATTCTCCGGAAATCACATAGAAAGTTCCTCGGGTCAGATAAAGCAACCACGCAATGTTTGTGCACCAACGGAAGACATTTGGGGTGCCGGTGTGCCATAAACCAGCATTCGGCGAAACTCGGATTATCGTGAAAAATGTGTTAAAGCTCGTTATTTGAGGCTGAAATCGAAGAGGTTGATTCCTGAAAAGAGCTCTGACGCGTGATTGAAAAACAAAGAGAAAAAGAAACAGGTTCCGGTACGACCTTCCGAACGGCTGAAATTGAAGTGTATAATACACGGTTTTTCGGGATTACGGGGTCCCGGAATAAAATTCTCCGGAAATCACATAGAAAGTTCCACGGGTAAGATAAAGCGGCCACGCAAAGTTTGAGCACCAACGGAAGACATTTGGGGGTGCCGGTGTGCCACAAACCTGCATTCGCCGAAACTCGGATTATCGTGAAAAATGTGTTAAAGCTCGTTATTTGAGGCTGAAATCGAACAGGTTGATTCCTGAAATGAGCTTGGACGCGTGATTGAAAATCAGGGAGAAAAAAAAAACAGGTTCCGGTACGACCTACCGAACGGCTGAAATTGAAGTGTATAATACACGTTTTTTCGGGATTCCGGGTTTTCGGAATAAAATTCTCCGGAAATCACATAGGAAGGTCCTCGGGCAAATAAAGCGGCCACGCAAAGTTTGAGCACCAACGGAAGACATTTTGGGGTGCCGGTGTGCCACAAACCAGCATTCGCCGAAACTCGGATTATCGTGAAAAATGTGTTAAAGCTCGTTATTTGAGGCTGAAATCGAACAGGTTGATTCCTGAAATCGAACACGTTGATTCCTGAAATGAGCTCGGACGCGTGATTGAAAAACAAAGAGAAAAAGAAACAGGTTCCGGTACGACCTTCCGAACGGCTGAAATTGAAGTGTATAATACACGGTTTTTCGGGATTCCGGGGTCTCGGAATGAAATTCTCCGGAAATCACATAGAAAGTTCCTCGGGTCAGATAAAGCAACCACGCAAAGTTTGTGCACCAACGGAAGACATTTGGGGTGCCGGTGTGCCATAAACCAAAGATTCTACGAAACTCGGATTATCGTGAAAAATGTGTTAAAGCTCGTTATTTGAGGCTGAAATCGAAGAGGTTGATTCCTGAAATGAGCTCTGACGCGTGATTGAAAAACAAAGAGAAAAAGAAACAGGTTCCGGTACGACCTTCCGAACGGCTGAAATTGAAGTGTATAATACACGGTTTTTCGGGATTACGGGGTCCCGGAATAAAATTCTCCGGAAATCACATAGAAAGTTCCTCGGGTAAGATAAAGCGGCCACGCAAAGTTTGAGCACCAACGGAAGACATTTGGGGGTGCCGGTGTGCCACAAAACAGCATTCGCCGAAACTCGGATTATCGTGAAAAATGTGTTAAAGCTCGTTATTTGAGGCTGAAATCGAACAGGTTGATTCCTGAAATCGAACAGGTTGATTCCTGAAATGAGCTTGGACGCGTGATTGAAAATCAGGGAGAAAAAAAAAAACAGGTTCCAGTACGACCTACCGAACGGCTGAAATTGAAGTGTATAATACACGTTTTTTCGGGATTCCGGGTTTTCGGAATAAAATTCTCCGGAAATCACATAGAAAGGTCCTCGGGCAAAAAAAGCTGCCACGCAAAGTTTGAGCACCAACGGAAGACATTTTGGGGTGCCGGTGTGCCACAAACCAGCATTCGCCGAAACTCGGATTATCGTGAAAAATGTGTTAAAGTTCGTTATTTGAGGCTGAAATTGAACAGGTTGATTCCTGAAATAGAACACGTTGATTCCTGAAATGAGCTCGGACGCGTGATTGAAAAACAGCGTGAAAAAGAAACAGTTCCGATACGACCTTCCGAACGATCGAAATTGAAGTGTATAATACACGGTTTTTCGGGATTAGGGGTCTCGAATGAAATTCTCCGGAAATCACATAGAAAGATTCTTGGGTCAGATAAAGCGACCACGCAAAGTTTGAGCACCAACGGAAGACATTTGGGGGTGCCGGTGTGCCACAAACCAGCATTCGCCGAAACTCGGATTATCGTGAAAAATGTGTTAAAGCTCGTTATTTGAGGTGAAATCGAACAGTTGATTCTGAAATCGAACACGTTGATTCCTGAAATGAGCTCGGACGCGTGATTGAAAAACAAGATGAAAAAGAAAGGTTCCGACGACCTTACGAACGGCAATTTGAAATTGAAGTGTAATACACGGTTTTTCGGGATTCCGGGGTTCCGGAATAAAATTCTCCGGAAATCACATAGAAAGTTCGTCGGGTAAGATAAAGCGGCCACGCAAAGTTTGAGCACCAACGGAAGATATTTGGGTGTGCCGGTGTGCCACAAACCAGCATTCGCCGAAACTCGGATTATCGTGAAAAATGTGTTAAAGCTCGCTTTTTTTTAGGTGAAATCGAACAGGTTGATTCTGAAATGAGGTCGGACGCGTGATTAAAAAACACGGAGAAAAAAAACAGGTTCCGCACGACCTTCCGAACGGTGAAATTGAAGTGTAATACACGGTTTTCGGGATTAGGGGTCCCGGAATAAAATTCTCCGGAAATCACATAGAAAGTTCCTCGGGTCAGATAAAGCAACCACGCAAAGTTTGTGCACCAACGGAAGACATTTGGGGTGCCGGTGTGCCATAAACCAGCATTCGGCGAAACTCGGATTATCGTGAAAAATGTGTTAAAGCTCGTTATTTGAGGCTGAAATCGAAGAGGTTGATTCCTGAAATGAGCTCTGACGCGTGATTGAAAAACAAAGAGAAAAAGAAACAGGTTCCGGTACGACCTTCCGAACGGCTGAAATTGAAGTGTATAATACACGGTTTTTCGGGATTACGGGGTCCCGGAATAAAATTCTCCGGAAATCACATAGAAAGTTCCACGGGTAAGATAAAGCGGCCACGCAAAGTTTGAGCACCAACGGAAGACATTTGGGGGTGCCGGTGTGCCACAAACCTGCATTCGCCGAAACTCGGATTATCGTGAAAAATGTGTTAAAGCTCGTTATTTGAGGCTGAAATCGAACAGGTTGATTCCTGAAATCGAACAGGTTGATTCCTGAAATGAGCTTGGACGCGTGATTGAAAATCAGGGAGAAAAAAAAAACAGGTTCCGGTACGACCTACCGAACGGCTGAAATTGAAGTGTATAATACACGTTTTTTCGGGATTCCGGGTTTTCGGAATAAAATTCTCCGGAAATCACATAGAAAGGTCCTCGGGCAAATAAAGCGGCCACGCAAAGTTTGAGCACCAACGGAAGACATTTTGGGGTGCCGGTGTGCCACAAACCAGCATTCGCCGAAACTCGGATTATCGTGAAAAATGTGTTAAAGCTCGTTATTTGAGGCTGAAATCGAAGAGGTTGATTCCTGAAATGATCTCTGACGCGTGATTGAAAAACAAAGAGAAAAAGAAACAGTTCCGTACGACCTTCGAGAAACGGTGAAATTGAAGTGTATAATACACGGTTTTTCGGGATTACGGGGTCCCGGAATAAAATTCTCCGGAAATCACATAGAAAGTTCCACGGGTAAGATAAAGCGGCCACGCAAAGTTTGAGCACCAACGGAAGACATTTGGGGGTGCCGGTGTGCCACAAACCAGCATTCGCCGAAACTCGGATTATCGTGAAAAATGTGTTAAAGCTCGTTATTTGAGGCTGAAATCGAACAGGTTGATTCCTGAAATCGAACAGGTTGATTCCTGAAATGAGCTCGGACGCGTGATTGAAAATCGGGAGAAAAAAAACAGGTTCGTACGACCTACCGAACTTTGAAATTGAAGTGTATAATACACGTTTTTGGGATTCGGGTTTCGGAATAAAATTCTCCGGAAATCACATAGAAAGGTTCTCGGGCAAATAAAGCGGCCACGCAAAGTTTGAGCACCAACGGAAGACATTTTGGGGTGCCGGTGTGCACAAACCAAAGATTCGCCGAAACTCGGATTATCGTGAAAAATGTGTTAAAGCTCGTTATTTGAGGCTGAAATCGAACAGGTTGATTCCTGAAATCGAACACGTTGATTCCTGAAATGAGCTCGGACGCGTGATTGAAAAACAAAGAGAAAAAGAAACAGGTTCCGGTACGACCTTCCGAACGGCTGAAATTGAAGTGTATAATACACGGTTTTTCGGGATTCCGGGGTCTCGGAATGAAATTCTCCGGAAATCACATAGAAAGTTCCTCGGGTCAGATAAAGCAACCACGCAATGTTTGAGCACCAACGGAAGACATTTGGGGGTGCCGGTGTGCCACAAACCAAAGATTCGCGAAACTCGAATATCGTGAAAAATATGTTAAAGCTCGTTATTTGAGGCTTAAATCGAACAGGTTGATTCCTGAAATGAGCTCAGACGCATGATTGAAAAAAAGGGAGAAAAAGAAACAGGTTCCGGTACGACCTTCCGAACGATCGAAATTGAAGTGTATAATACACGGTTTTTGAGATTAGGGGTCCGAATAAAATTCTCCGGAAATCACATAGAAAGTTCATCGGGTCAGATAAAGCGGCCACGCAAAGTTTGAGCACCAACGGAAGACATTTGGGGTGCCGGTGTGCCACAAACCAGCATTCGCCGAAACTCGGATTATCGTGAAAAATGTGTTAAAGCTCGTTATTTGAGGCTGAAATCGGACGAGTTGATTCCTTAAATCGAACAGGTTTGATTCTGAAATGAGCTCTGACGCGTGATTGAAAAACAGGGGAGAAAAAAACAATCACATAGAAAGTTCCTCGGGTCCAGATAAAGCGGCCACGCAAAGTTTGAGCACCAACGGAAGACATTTGGGGGTGTCGGTGTGCCACAAACCAGCATTCGCCGAAACTCGGATTATCGTGAAAAATGTGTTAAAGCTCGTTATATGAGGATGAAATCGAGCAGGTTGATTCCTGAAATGAGCTCGGACGCGTGATTGAAAAACAGGAAGAAAAAGAAACAGGTTCCGGTACGACCTTCCGAACGGCTGAACTTGAAGTGTATAATACACGTTTTTTCGGGATTCCGGGTTCCCGGAATAAAATTCTCCGGAAATCACATAGAAAGATCCTCGGGCAAATAAAGCGGCCACGCAAAGTTTGAGCACCAACGGAAGACATTTGGGGGTGCCGGTGTGCCACAAACCAGCATTCGCCGAATCTCGGATTATCGTGAAAAATGTGTTAAAGCTCGTTATTTGAGGCTGAAATCGAACAGGTTGATTCCTGAAATCGAACACGTTAATTCCTGACATGAGCTCGGTCGCGTGATTGAAAAACGGGGACAAAAAAGAAACAGGTTCGGTACGACCTTCCGAACGGCTGAAATTGAAGTGTATAATACACGGTTTTCGGGATTAGGGGGGTCCCGGAATAAAATTCTCCGGAAATCACATAGAAAGTTCCTCGGGTAAGATAAAGCGGCCACGCAAAGTTTGAGCACCAACGGAAGATATTTGGGTGTGCCGGTGTGCCACAAACCAGCATTCGCCGAAACTCGGATTATCGTGAAAAATGTTTTAAAGCTCGTTATTTGAGGCTGAAATCGAACAGGTTGATTCTTGAAATCGAACAGGTTGATTCCTGAAATGAGCTCGGATGCGTGATTGAAAAACAGGGTGAAAAAGAAACAGGTTCCGGTACGACCTTCCGAACGACTGAAATTGAAGTGTATAATACACGGTTTTTCGGGATTCCGGGGTCTCGGAATGAAATTCTTCGGAAATCACATAGAACGTTCCTCGGGTCAGATAAAGCGACCACGCAAAGTTTGAGCACCAACGGAAGACATTTGGGGGTGCCGGTGTGCCAAACCAAAGATTCGCGAAACTCGGATTATCGTGAAAAATGTGTTAAAGCTCGTTATTTGAGGCTGAAATCGAACAGGATAATTCCAGAAATCGAACAGGTTGATTTCTTAAATGAGCTCGGACGCGTGACTGAAAATCAGGGAGAAAAAGGTACAGGTTCTGGTACGACCTTCCGAACGGCTGAAATTAAAGTGTATAATACACGGTTTTTCGGGATTCCGGGGTCCCTGAATAAAATTCTCCGGAAATCAAATAGAAAGTTCCTCGGGTCAGATAAAGCGGCCACGCAAAGTTTGAGCACCAATGGAAGACATTTGGGGTGCCGGTGTGCCAAAAACCAGCATTCGCCAAAACTCGGATTATCGTGAAAAATGTGTTAAAGCTCGTTTTTTTAGGCTGAAATCGAACAGGTTGATTCCTGAAATGAGGTCGGACGCGTGATTAAAAAACACGGAGAAAAAGAAACAGGTTCCGGTACGACCTTCCGAACGGCTGAAATTGAAGTGTAATACACGGTTTTTCGGGATTCCGGGGTCCCGGAATAAAATTCTCCGGAAATCACATAGAAAGTTCCTCGGGTCAGATAAAGCAGCCACGCAAAGTTTGTGCACCAATGGAAGACATTTGGGGTGCCGGTGTGCCAAAAACCAGCATTCGCCAAAACTCGGATTATCGTGAAAAATGTGTTAAAGCTCGTTTTTTTAGGCTGAAATCGAACAGGTTGATTCCTGAAATGAGGTCGGGCGCGTGATTAAAAAACACGGAGAAAAAGAAACAGGTTCCGGTACGACCTTCCGAACGGCTGAAATTGAAGTGTAATACACGGTTTTTCGGGATTCCGGGGTCCCGGAATAAAATTCTCCGGAAATCACATAGAAATCACATTTCGTGATTTCGTGAAATCACATAAAATTCTCCGGAAATCACATAGAAATAACATTCCGGAAATCACATAAAATTCTCCGGAAATCACATTTCGTGAAAAATGTGTTAAAGCTCGTTATTTGAGGCTGAAATCGAACAGGTTGATTCCTGAAATCGAACACGTTGATTCCTGAACTGAGCTCGGACGCGTGATTGAAAAACAAAGAGAAAAAGAAACAGGTTCCGGTACGACCTTCCGAACGGCTGAAATTGAAGTGTATAATACACGGTTTTTCGGGATTCCGGGGTCTCGGAATGAAATTCTCCGGAAATCACATAGAAAGTTCCTCGGGTCAGATAAAGCGACCACACAAAGTTTGAGCACCAACGGAAGACATTTGGGGGTGCCGGTGTGCCACAAACCAGCATTCGCCGAAACTCGGAATATCGTGAAAAATATGTTAAAGCTCGTTATTTGAGGCTTAAATCGAACAGGTTGATTCCTGAAATGAGCTCAGACGCATGATTGAAAAAAAGGGAGAAAAAGAAACAGGTTCGGTACGACCTTCCGAACGACTGAAATTGAAGTGTATAATACACGGTTTTTCGAGATTCCGGGGTCCCGGAATAAAATTCTCCGGAAATCACATAGAAAGTCCATCGGGTCAGATAAAGCGGCCACGCAAAGTTTGAGCACCAACGGAAGACATTTGGGGGTGCCGGTGTGCCACAAACCCGCATTCGCCGAAACTCGGATTATCGTGAAAAATGTGTTAAAGCTCGTTATTTGAGGCTGAAATCGGACAGGTTGATTCCTTAAATCGAACAGGTTGATTCCTGAAATGAGCTCTGACGCGTGATTGAAAAACAGGGAGAAAAAAAAACAATCACATAGAAAGTTCCTCGGGTCAGATAAAGCGGCCACGCAAAGTTTGAGCACCAACGGAAGACATTTGGGGGTGTCGGTGTGCCACAAACCAGCATTCGCCGAAACTCGGATTATCGTGAAAAATGTGTTAAAGCTCGTTATTTGAGGATGAAATCGAGCAGGTTGATTCCTGAAATGAGCTCGGACGCGTGATTGAAAAACAGGGAGAAAAAGAAATAGGTTCCGGTACGACCTTCCGAACGGCTGAACTTGAAGTGTATAATACACGTTTTTTCGGGATTCCGGGTTCCCGGAATAAAATTCTCCGGAAATCACATAGAAAGATCCTCGGGCAAATAAAGCGGCCACGCAAAGTTTGAGCACCAACGGAAGACATTTGGGGGTGCCGGTGTGCCACAAACCAGCATTCGCCGAATCTCGGATTATCGTGAACAATGTGTTAAAGCTCGTTATTTGAGGCTGAAATCGAACAGGTTGATTCCTGAAATCGAACACGTTAATTCCTGACATGAGCTCGGTCGCGTGATTGAAAAACAGGGACAAAAAGAAACAGGTTCCGGTACGACCTTCCGAACGGCTGAAATTGAAGTATATAATACACGGTTTTTCGGGATTCCGGGGTCCCGGAATAAAATTCTCCGGAAATCACATAGAAAGTTCCTCGGGTAAGATAAAGCGGCCACGCAAAGTTTGAGCACCAACGGAAGATATTTGGGTGGGCCGGTGTGCCACAAACCAGCATTCGCCGAAACTCGGATTATCGTGAAAAATGTTTTAAAGCTCGTTATTTGAGGCTGAAATCGAACAGGTTGATTCTTGAAATCGAACAGGTTGATTCCTGAAATGAGCTCGGATGCGTGATTGAAAAACAGGGTGAAAAAGAAACAGGTTCCGGTACGACCTTCCGAACGACTGAAATTGAAGTGTATAATACACGGTTTTTCGGGATTCCGGGGTCTCGGAATGAAATTCTCCGGAAATCACATAGAACGTTCCTCGGGTCAGATAAAGCGACCACGCAAAGTTTGAGCACCAACGGAAGACATTTGGGGGTGCCGGTGTGCCATAAACCAGCATTCGCCGAAACTCGGATTATCGGGAAAAATGTGTTAAAGCTCGTTATTTGAGGCTGAAATCGAACAGGTTGATTCCTGAAATCGAACACGTTGATTCCTGAAATGAGCTCGGACGCGTGATTGAAAAACAAGATGAAAAAGAAACAGGTTCCGGTACGACCTTCCGAACGGCTGAAATTGAAGTGTAATACACGGTTTTTCGGGATTCCGGGGTCCCGGAATAAAATTCTCCGGAAATCACATAGAAAGTTCCACGGGTCAGATAAAGCAGCCATGCAAAGTTTGTGCACCAATGGAAGACATTTGGGGTGCCGGTGTGCCAAAAACCAGCATTCGCCAAAACTCGGATTATCGTGAAAAATGTGTTAAAGCTCGTTTTTTTAGGCTGAAATCGAACAGGTTGATTCCTGAAATGAGGTCGGACGCGTGATTAAAAAACACGGAGAAAAAGAAACAGGTTCCGGTACGACCTTCCGAACGGCTGAAATTGAAGTGTAATACACGGTTTTTCGGGATTCCGGGGTCCCGGAATAAAATTCTCCGGAAATCACATAGAAAGTTCTCGGGTCGAGATAAAGCGCCACGCAAAGTTTGTGCACCAATGGAAGACATTTGGGGTGCCGGTGTGCCAAAAACCAAAGATTCGCCAAAACTCGGATTATCGTGAAAAATGTGTTAAAGCTCGTTTTTAGGTGAAATCGAACAGGTTGATTCCTGAAATGAGGTCGGACGCGTGATTAAAAAACACGGAGAAAAAGAAACGGGTTCGCACGACCTTCCGAACGGTGAAATTGAAGTGTAATACACGGTTTTTCGGGATTCCGGGGTCCCGGAATAAAATTCTCCGGAAATCACATAGAAAGTTCCTCGGGTCAGATAAAGCAACCACGCAAAGTTTGTGCACCAACGGAAGACATTTGGGGTGCCGGTGTGCCATAAACCAGCATTCGGCGAAACTCGGATTATCGTGAAAAATGTGTTAAAGCTCGTTATTTGAGGCTGAAATCGAAGAGGTTGATTCCTGAAATGAGCTCTGACGCGTGATTGAAAAACAAAGAGAAAAAAAACAGGTTCGTCACGACCTTCCGAACGGCTGAAATTGAAGTGTATAATACACGGTTTTTTGGGATTCCGGGGTCCCGGAATAAAATTCTCCGGAAATCACATAAAAAAATCATCGGGTAAGATAAAGCGGCCACGCAAGGTTTGAGCACCAACGGAAGACATTTGGGGGTGCCTGTGTGCCACAAACCAGCATTCGCCGAAACTCGGATTATCGTGAAAAATGTGTTAAAGCTCGTTATTTGAGGCTGAAATCGAACAAAGTTGATTCTGAAATCGAACAGGTTGATTCTGAAATGAGCTTGGACGCGTGATTGAAAATCGGGAGAAAAAAAACGAGGTTCAGACGACCTCCGAACAATTTTGAAATTGAAGTGTATAATACACGTTTTTGGGATTAGGGTTTCGGAATAAAATTCTCCGGAAATCACATAGAAAGGTCCTCGGGCAAATAAAGCGGCCACGCAAAGTTTGAGCACCAACGGAAGACATTTTGGGGTGCCGGTGTGCCACAAACCAGCATTCGCCGAAACTCGGATTATCGTGAAAAATGTGTTAAAGCTCGTTATTTGAAATTTGAAATCGAACAAGGTTGATTCTGAAATCGAACACGTTGATTCCTGAAATGAGCTCGGACGCGTGATTGAAAAACAAAGAGAAAAAGAAACAGGTTCCGGTACGACCTTCCGAACGGCTGAAATTGAAGTGTATAATACACGGTTTTTCGGGATTCCGGGGTCTCGGAATGAAATTCTCCGGAAATCACATAGAAAGTTCCTCGGGTCAGATAAAGCGACCACACAAAGTTTGAGCACCAACGGAAGACATTTGGGGTGCCGGTGTGCCAAAAAGCATTCGCCGAAACTCGGATTATCGTGAAAAATGTGTTAAAGTTCGTTATTTGAGGTGAAATTGAACGGGTTGATTCTGAAATAGAACACGTTGATTCCTGAAATGAGCTCGGACGCGTGATTGAAAAACAGCGTGAAAAAGAAACAGTTCGATTTACGACCTTCCGAACGATCGAAATGAAGTGTATAATACACGGTTTTTCGGGATTAGGGGTCTCAGAATGAAATTCTCCGGAAATCACATAGAAAGATTCTCGGGTCAGATAAAGCGACCACGCAAAGTTTGAGCACCAACGGAAGACATTTGGGGGTGCCGGTGTGCCACAAACCAGCATTCGCCGAAACTCGGATTATCGTGAAAAATGTGTTAAAGCTCGTTATTTGAGGCTGAAATCGAACAGGTTGGTTCCTGAAATCGAACAGGTTGATTCCTGAAATGAGCTCGGACGCGTGATTGAAAAACAAGGAGAAAAAGAAACAGGTTCCGCACGACCTTCCGAACAGTGAAATTGAAGTGTAATACACGGTTTTCGGGATTCCGGGGTCCCGGAATAAAATTCTCCGGAAATCACATAGAAAGTTCCTCGGGTCAGATAAAGCAGCCACGCAAAGTTTGTGCACCAATGGAAGACATTTGGGGTGCCGGTGTGCCAAAAACCAGCATTCGCCAAAACTCGGATTATCGTGAAAAATGTGTTAAAGCTCGTTTTTTGAGGCTGAAATCGAGCAGGTTGATTCCTGAAATGAGGTCGGACGCGTGATTAAAAAACACGGAGAAAAAGAAACAGGTTCCGGTACGACCTTCCGAACGGCTGAAATTGAAGTGTAATACACGGTTTTTCGGGATTCCGGGGTCCCGGAATAAAATTCTCTGGAAATCACATAGTGTGGACAAGGCCCTCGGGAACTGCGTCCGAGGGATCCACACCAGGCATAATCGACTCGAGGTTCTTTCGAATCGAATTAAGACATATTAGAGTCGCCACCAAGTTTTTTGGGAACTTGGAACCGTTCAAGTCAACTTTACACCTTTCATCGAAAAGCATAAAGCCCATCGACTACGAGTGATTAAAGATAAAGACTTGTACCCTATATCACTCGATTTGAATGACTCTCGTAATCCAATGGTATTTAGACGGATCCACAAACCATAGATCTTGAGTAAGGGGTGAGGGTACGTGTTGGGAAGCCCATAAGGACACCCAACCCCGCCCGTCAATAACGGCCTCTACTAAGTCAAGTGTCGGATTTCAAACAAGGTCATAGCTACTACGATGTATGAAATGCAAACGTTGTTTTAACCCTATCATGTGACAACAATTTCTATGTCGTTTTAGATGCAACTAAACTAACTTTGTCAAAGTTGTAATTTAGCATGTGGGTTGATTGATCTAGCAACATTCAAACGAAACAAACAAGGATTGATGGGGAATGGGGGAGCCGTTGGGATCTACCTATTACAAACCAGGCATTTCATGCCGACACAACAACAAATTAAAGATACAACTCGATCTAAATACAAAGCTATACACACGACGCGATACACGGCCGTTTGGCCTAGAAAACCGTGCACAAGAGGGGTGACTCACGGCCTACATGACACACGGCCTTGGGTCACTCCTCGTGATGTGCGCTTTCGCTCAATCTCATCGAATTAGACATAGGGCCACGCGCCAAA
Source organism: Silene latifolia (assembly GCF_048544455.1). NCBI lineage: Eukaryota > Viridiplantae > Streptophyta > Magnoliopsida > Caryophyllales > Caryophyllaceae > Silene > Silene latifolia. Next base: position 343,685,435 of record NC_133537.1, on the reverse strand, counting down.
GCATGCATTAGCATAAACCGGGCCATGTTGCTTTAAACAACATGCGGTTTATTACGCTTCTACAAGCATTGGAGAACAACCGTCTAACCAAACAAGACTAAGGTTTTTTTGAAGAGGTTTTGACTCAATAAAAGAAAAGACTAACTCGAAGATTACAACTCGATAAGCAAACTATAAATTACAAGCTATAAAACAACAAAGAACAAATGATAAGCAAGGAAGGAAAAACGAAATAAGAAAGACACGAGACACGGCCAACTCACGGCCCAAACCAACGGCCACCCTCACGGCCAAGACAAGGCCAACCTAGTTCCTAAGTTAGGTTCATTAGTTAGATCGAATGATTGCAAAAACGGATTAGAAAACGAGTTAGAAAACAAGTTATAAAACAAATTGATCGATTGAGAAGAAACGCGCGAGTGTGTTATTCTACACGGCCTAAAGGGTCCAATTAGGTCAGATATCATAAGATTAAAGCTTACTCGTCGAGTGTTAATAGGAAGGTGCTAATCACGCACTCCTATGCTAGCGAGAAATCAGGTGATAAGAAAGATGCGCTCAATTATTTACAGAATTGTTAGTTGATTTTTAAAGCTATGTCGATGTACCCTAATGTGTCTAATTAGGTTATTAAATTAATTTAATGTCATCTAAATACGTCATAGGTTAACAATCAGAGGTTAAACTAACATACAACGGGTCCTAGGGTATGTCGATTTGGCCGAAACAACAAGGGGGTCAAAAGCGAAGAACGAAGTTAGAAATTCGTTTTATTTATGCCCTACCTTGAACACGAGGATATGTAAATGAGACGGGGGTGTACGACCGACTGATGTAGCGGTTTCTTTTCCCATCTCAAGTCAACGCGGGTGTTCATGGTGGTACTTTAACTCATACTCGGACTAACTAGTTTCATAGTTAATTAAAACAAACGATAAACGAAACGAAAAATAAACAAAAACAAGACAATAAAGAACAAACATAAAACAAACGAAACAAAAGGGAAAAGAGGAGGATTTGATGCACCCTCAACCTACATGTATCTTTGACACCGTCTTGGGTCGTAATCGATGGTAGATTTTATCTCGAGAGGCCGTCGTCGACGAAGAAACAAAGCAACACGCGTTTTTTGACAAATCTGGACAGCAACTTTCAAACGATGATATCTCCCTCGTTTCACGACGAAAATTCGATTTAAAAGATGTTTTGAAAACTAGAAAGAGAGGAGAACAGAGATCTTAAAGCGACCCATGCTCGTTTTGAGTTATTGGGCACGAAAAACGAGCACAAACAGAACTGGACAGACAGGAACAAACCGCGAAAACAGAGTGTATAACACTCTGTTTTTCGAGGGATTTCGTGTACTCTCAAGGGCAATTAGGCTCGTAAATCTTTGTCTAATGCGTAGATGGATGTTATGTGGTTAATTAGGAACAAGAAAATCGAGTTTTGATGGAGGTTTGATGGAGGAACGAATTGTTTTTCGAGGAGGACACACAAACAGTTCAGTTTGTATGTCGGTTTTGTTTAGGGTTTTTGGGAGGCAATTAGGGTTTGTTTCTGAGGTTTAAAGCTTGTAAGTGATGGTCATATGTCAGGAGAACTTAGAGGAATGAATGTATGGTGAAGGGGTGGTATTTATATGGAGTTAAAATAGGGTAAAAGAGAGGGAGAGGCAATCGGGCTTCATCCCGTATGGCTGCTGTCCAGCAGCTTTTGTGAGGGTTTGAGGGGGGTTTTCTTGGTGGTTAAGTTAGGATAATATGGGTAGGATACTAGGGTATGGGTTAGGGTTAATGGGTACGGGTCTTGGTGGTGTTTGGAGCGGGTTTTGGGCTCGGGATTGAGTTGCCAAAACAGGGGGCTGCTCGGTTTAGTGCGGGCTGATTGGGGGGTGTTTGGGGATGGAATTTGGGCCGTGGATAGGGGGTTCGAACAAGGGTGTATGGGTAGAGGCTTAGATTGGTTAGTGTACTCGAGATTCGTGCCAATTTGTAAAGGAAACGGGCTCAAAAACCGAGCCAAAATCGAGCTCAAAAACATGCTTCTAAAACGAGTTTTCTTCGCTTTTTAAATCGATTTTTCAAATCAATTAACACATTAAAATAAATGATTTTTCAAATCAAATATTTATTCATAAAATGATTTTTCAAATCAAATATTTATTTTATTTTCAATAAAATGAACTTGGGAAAATAAATTCAAAATAAAATCAAATAAATTGAATTCACCTAAAAAACCATAATTTAAATATCATTTAAATTAGTAAAATGAACTCACTAAAAAACATTAATTTAAATATCATTTAAAATAATAAAATACTTCATCGACGACGCCCATTCTACCTCGTAAAACGAGCTCCAAATAATGACAATGACAACTAAAGAATACATGTGTCCTATCATCATCGGGTGTTTGTCGGGTTCTCTATAAATTCCAATATCGACGGATACGGGTATCTACAGAGCCCCCACTTTGACTGAGGCTTGGACAAGGCGAAAGTCAAAGTATACCCCAGGTCCCTCTCGACCTGAGGATTCTTCGGGTCGTTTATAGTCCATTAGACTTGCGTATAAAAGCTCGCCAGCCATAAGAAGAGATCATACCTGAAACTTCGCTGGGGATTAACTCTTGCTTCTGTTGCGTCAAATTATCATCGTTGGTCGTCGACCCATAAAATTGCGTATATGGTGGATTGAGCCTTATCCTTAGGCGCCTACGTATCCGTTTCTGACGGAATCAAACCCGCGTCGTAGTTCGGCTACTGCTGACACATTCCAAAAGTTTATCATCTGCTGGCATTTGTCCAAAATTCATCATCTGTTGACACTTGCCCGAAACTTATCATCTGCTGGCAGGTCCCAAATGGGACGGGGCTTTCCGAGGAGGTTGCCGCCGCTTTCATCATTTGCTTTCAGCTGTGGAATTCTTCCATTTCATACTCTTGCATTGAATTGAATTCTGAGTGGATGTCATCCCTTTCATCTTGATAATGGTCTCAAGCCAACCGCCAGAGCCCTGATTTGTGATGGCTCTAAAGTCGAAGACTTTAGAGCCCCCAGTTGAAGCATATCCTGCTATATTTGAAACATAGAAAATGTACAAGCAATAATCATCACATAAGCACATTTGGATCATCGATCTTAAAATTGGATCATTTGAAGGATTGGGTCATCGACCCGAAAATTGAATACGTTGAAAGTTTTGAATAATTGGGTCATCGACCCGAAGTTTGAATTTGACATCACTTGGAATGTTGGGCCATCGACCCGAGGTTTGAAGTTGAAGTGTTGGAATGCTGGGTCGTCGACCTAAAATTAAAGTTGAATGACTGGGTCATCGACCCAAAATTTGAACGAATTGAAAACTTTGTATAATTGAGCCATCGACCCAAATTTTGAATTTGAAATGAATCATTTGGATGTTGGGCCGTCGACCCAAATTTTGATTTTGAACTTTGAGATTTGAACCTTAACTTGAAATGTTCCACTACTTGGATCATCTATCCATAATTCGCAAAAAGTTTTTGGAATTTTGAAATTTTGAAATTTTTTGAAAACGAACCTTGATGGGTGAGCATGAAATACGACTCAGACACTCTGTATGACCCGTAGATAACGTGGGCGTAGCCCGCTACCGTAAAACAAAAAAGGAAAATAAAACCGTAAGTGTGCACGGGTTTTAATTCAAATATTGACTCGTTGGGGTAGAAATGTAAATTGGCCATTCTGGCGCCAAAAGATGGCAAATGGGAATCACAAGGTCGTCGACTTGGGAAGGAGATATCGTATGGCATGGGCGTGCTCCCGAGGGCACATGGGAATCAAGATCACTTGACATTGACAAGGTGTATTAAACTCACGGAGCAACAACGTTGGCTTCGCCCAGATACTAAACACAGACTGATTTTATGAGAACACTTAGACATCACACATCACTCTTGTTAGGAACATTCTATCACTCTTCCCCCCGCCTCCTTTCTTTTCAGCGAGTTTTCATCATTTCTTGCCACCGCCTTCTTTCTTTTCAGCGGGCTTTTACTATTTTTCTTCCACGCCTTCATTCTTTTCAGCGGGTTTTTCATATTTTCTGTTCCCAACACAAACCCACATCTATATGACTCAACATCTTTGCTTACACCGTTAGATAAAGCTCATTCCGAGACTTGACACTACTCATCTGAACCTATATCCTTATCCTAGCCTACATCGAGTGCTAAGACCGACTCAAACAAAGGTAGCTTCATTTGGACTTGGTTAGGACCCATAAGAAACCGACAAGATGACAACTTGGTTGATGAGTGGATTGAATCCCTTATTCTGAAGGACTGCCTACGTATTCGCGTGGAGCGAAATCAAATCCGACGTAGTTCGATCTTGGTGCATAAACATGGCATTTTGATTGTGTGTACACACTCGAAGGTTTCACCTAAGGTATCATGTCGTATCCCATTCTAGCTTGTAAGGTACTGTAAAATCCCGTGTCTAGGGTTGGTACAAAAGGTTGTGGTTCTTTGGGATGTGGAGCTTGGTAATAAAAGGCTTGAATGGTTGACCATCATTCTGAAGGTTTGTTTTGTGGTGCTAAGGCCAAGGGCTATGGCTTATAACGTGGTTGGAAATGGTGTCTCAGGTTTGATGAAACCCGAGTATAAATGGGTTGGGAATCGATGTGGGTTCAAATTTCCATGTCCGGATCCTAAAGGCTTGGGTGTAACAACACAAGCGGAATAATTCTCAAAATTCCCGACTATCCCCTTATAACTGTCGCAGGAAGGACTTAGGGGTAAAGAGGTTACTACTTAAGCTTTTGGGCTTCGCCCATTGAACTTCAACTATGGGTACTTGACTTGACTTCTGGCTTCTGTAACTTCGACATTCAACCAAAAGCATTCTGCAATAACTTCAACATCTTTTTTTTCTTTTTTTTTTCTTTCATCACTTTTCTTTTTTCATTTTTCTTTTCTTTCATCTTTTTTTTTCATTTTTTTTCCATTTTTCCAATTTTTCTCTTTTTCTCGTTTTTTTTTTCATTCTTTTTCATCTTTTTTTTTTCTCTCTTTGAAAATGTTCTTCTATTCATTCTCTTAGTCATAAATGGATACACCTTGAAAACTAGGCTTCGCCAACTAATTTGGGTAAGAACTAACAATTTCTTGTTAGAACGGGTTGATATCTTCTCTCTTCGAGAGAGGATGATTTTGTTGGGGAAAAGGCTTGCCTTCCGTCATCGACAGGGGAAACAAGGAGCTAGTCCGGGTTCGTCATAGAATCATCTAAAAGCTTGTCATAAGCGTTGGTTGGTTCTGATGGAGGTTTTCTACCGCCAGACATGGAATAGGTAAAGGAAACAGACACGGGATCCTAAAGTATCCTACCATTTTGAAACGGGACATATTTCTACCCCATGGATGCCTTTGAGTGTGTTGTGCATTTTATCATGCTTTCAGAATGATTGAGGATTGAAAACAAGACAAATTTGGAAACGAAACTGCAACTTTTTTATTGGAATGAGAAATGCTTAACAGACTCGAAGGAACGATTCCTAGGACACATCCTAGGTCATCGCGGAAAAAAATGACTCAAATTCAAGAAAAGAAAGTCCTAGAGGCGACTCAACTAAGATAAGAAAACAGATCCCGACTCATAATTTTCAAATCTGGTCTTGAGCTTTCTCTTGTTCAGCTGTCAGCCTAGATGCTCGGCTCTTGTCCTTGATCCCTTTGATGGTCTGCCTCCATCCCGAGGTAGTCCTCTGAGGATCTACGCCAATGATGAAGGTCGGTGAATCGAATTGTCTTTTATTAACTTCGTTAACGAGAGGAGTACATTCTAGAGCAAGACTCCCGACTTGAATTTCATTCTTCGGGTTTGACAAGAATTCAAAGCAATCCACAAATATTTTTCCGATAAACACCCCTTTCAAATGACATGGGCAGATAAGATGGGAATAATCGACATTGTCTTCGACAGAAACAAAGTTGGCGTGATCGCCAAATGGATTGATGATGTTATTGGGTTTAACAGTTGGGATTGGGAGTGTTCCATTCTCAATCATGTCTTGGATTTCGTGCTTCAGTCGATAGCACCTTTCAGTATCATGGCCTTTCCCTTGATGAAAGGCACAGTAGGCATTTGGTTTATACCATTTACCTTGTTGATCAGCGGGAGGGTCCGGAGTTGGACCAATAGGCTTCAGCTTTCCTTGGGCTATGAGCCTTTGGAGAGCGTATGTATAAGTGCATCCGATATCGGTGAATGCCCTAGGTGTTTGGCGCTGCGACTTCTTCGATTGCCCTTCTAAGAGATTGATGGCTTCATCAGTATGGGTCGTTGCTGGGGCCTTGGCCTTAGACGATGAGGCCCCTTGGTACCCTTTCGGCTTTTCAGCCTCTGCCCTTATAACATCATCTTCTACCTTTATCCCGATCCTTATCAATTCTTTGAAAGAGCCAAAATTCTGGTATTTCAGAGCATTGCGGTAAATAGGTCGTAGATTCTTTACGAACTTATCTACCATTTCAACTTCGTCAGGCTTCTTGGCTAATTTCACGCTTTCAGCGCGCCATCTTGCAAGGAATTCAGTAAAGCCTTCTTTTTCTTTCTGTGTCATTACCTCCAATGTTCTTATGTTGGTTTGAATCTCGACATTATCAGCATAGTGCTTGCAGAACTCCACCGTAATATCTTCGAAAGTGGGGAAGTTCTTAAGGTCCAGATTGTAGAACCACGCCTTCGGGTGTTCATCCAGAGATTGAGCGAAAATTTCAGAGAGTATGTCAGCAGGTACTCCCTTCAGCGCTAAGTACCCCTTATAGGCCTTAACATGGTGGACTGGATCTTCTGTACCCTTAAACTTTGGGATATCAGTGAGTACCATGTTCGTGGGCAACTTATCCTGAACTGGGGCATAGGCCCTAGCATTCTCATAGTGAATGTTCTTCCCCTGGGAGAGTTTCAAACGGTCTTCGATGAACTTGAACCGTTTCTCTAGATCAGTCAGAGGTGGGGTAGATGGAGGGGAATGTTCACACAGCTTAGATTCGATCGCATCCATTCGGGTCATCATGAGGTTCACGGCCTCAGTGAGCTTGTTAACAGCATCTTCCATTGCTTGACGTCGGGTTTTTGGCGGCCTTTCTACAAGAAAACCCCGTACTGAGTCAATATTTAAAGTAAGAGCCCCTGCACACTTAAGGACACGACCCCAACTTGACTCAAACAAAGACTCGACTTGAGATTGACTAAACAAAGGTTCGACTCACGGTTTGATTTAGACATCGGTTCATTTTAGACTCGACAAAACGACATGACTCAAACTGTCATAACTCGATTCTAAACTGGACTTGGTGTGACTAAACCCGTGATTGGACTAACATAGCCCATAGGTTCGGGTGAAATGCCCTAAATGGCCTAGCTTGGGTGTTCTTGTGGACTATCCTAGGCCAAAAGGTCGACCAACATGACTCAAGGCCCAAGAGGTGAGCTTGGGTGACCCAACAAGGTCGTGTTCTAGACTCTTAGAACGAAACACACCCGGCCTAACACAGCCATGACCCGGACACGACTCGACGCATTTCATGCTTGGTTGAGGTTCGAGAGGCATTTTGGATTGATTTTGAAAAACGAAAGATCGATTTGAAAAATGAGTTTTGAAATGGGCAGCATGCCGGCTACAAAAGCTTATTTTGGGCCGAAAATTCTAGTCCTATTTGGGCAGCGTTCCGCGTTTTTAAAACCGTGCTATTTTGAAAATAAGTTGTTCAAAAGTTCGGTTTTGAAAAGGACATGGGAATTTTCGAAAAAAACAAGACTCGGGAAAACACATTGCACATTGTCATTCTCATGTTATAAGGATGTATGCTCCTAGACATCTCTAAGTCTCGGCAAGTCTTCTACAAGAAGGTCTATGCCCTCCATCCTTTTGCGGTCTTATAGAGCAAGGTGTCTTAAGGTAAAGTACCTAGAAGATCGTCCCCACCCTCAAGAACCACGCGAGGCGAAGTGGAAGCGAGCAATGTGCAGCTTCCTAGCATAGTGGGACGTCGCCCCCCACGCATCACGAAGAAACGCTGGGACGGCCCGGGCAAGTCCTTAAGGGTTTATGCATGAATCGTAGCACTATGAGTAATGTTTTACTTTCCAACACTTTCTTTTCAAGTTTCACCTCGGAGGAAAAGACCCTAGAAACACAGTGTAACTAGTCCTCTTTTCCCCAGCGGAGTCGCCAAACTGTGGACAAGGCCCTCGGGAACTGCGTCCGAGGGATCCACACCAGGCATAATCGACTCGAGGTTCTTTCGAATCGAATTAAGACATATTAGAGTCGCCACCAAGTTTTTTGGGAACTTGGAACCGTTCAAGTCAACTTTACACCTTTCATCGAAAAGCATAAAGCCCATCGACTACGAGTGATTAAAGATAAAGACTTGTACCCTATATCACTCGATTTGAATGACTCTCGTAATCCAATGGTATTTAGACGGATCCACAAACCATAGATCTTGAAGAAGGGGTGAGGGTACGTGTTGGGAAGCCCATAAGGACACCCAACCCCGCCCGTCAATAACGGCCTCTACTAAGTCAAGTGTCGGATTTCAAACAAGGTCATAGCTACTACGATGTATGAAATGCAAACGTTGTTTTAACCCTATCATGTGACAACAATTTCTATGTCGTTTTAGATGCAACTAAACTAACTTTGTCAAAGTTGTAATTTAGCATGTGGGTTGATTGATCTAGCAACATTCAAACGAAACAAACAAGGCTTGATGGGGAATGGGGGAGCCGTTGGGATCTACCTATTACAAACCAGGCATTTCATGCCGACACAACAACAAATTAAAGATACAACTCGATCTAAATACAAAGCTATACACACGACGCGATACACGGCCGTTTGGCCTAGAAAACCGTGCACAAGAGGGGTGACTCACGGCCTACATGACACACGGCCTTGGGTCACTCCTCGTGATGTGCGCTTTCGCTCAATCTCATCGAATTAGACATAGGGCCACGCGCCAAAGCATGCATTAGCATAAACCGGGCCATGTTGCTTTAAACAACATGCGGTTTATTACGCTTCTACAAGCATTGGAGAACAACCGTCTAACCAAACAAGACTAAGGTTTTTTTGAAGAGGTTTTGACTCAATAAAAGAAAAGACTAACTCGAAGATTACAACTCGATAAGCAAACTATAAATTACAAGCTATAAAACAACAAAGAACAAATGATAAGCAAGGAAGGAAAAACGAAATAAGAAAGACACGAGACACGGCCAACTCACGGCCCAAACCAACGGCCACCCTCACGGCCAAGACAAGTCCAACCTAGTTCCTAAGTTAGGTTCATTAGTTAGATCGAATGATTGCAAAACGGATTAGAAGACGAGTTAGAAAACAAGTTATAAAACAAATTGATCGATTGAGAAGAAACGCGCGAGTGTGTTATTCTACACGGCCTAAAGGGTCCAATTAGGTCAGATATCATAAGATTAAAGCTTACTCGTCGAGTGTTAATAGGAAGGTGCTAATCACGCACTCCTATGCTAGCGAGAAATCAGGTGATAAGAAAGATGCGCTCAATTATTTACAGAATTGTTAGTTGATTTTTAAAGCTATGTCGATGTACCCTAATGTGTCTAATTAGGTTATTAAATTAATTTAATGTCATCTAAATACGTCATAGGTTAACAATCAGAGGTTAAACTAACATACAACGGGTCCTAGGGTATGTCGATTTGGCCGAAACAACAAGGGGGTCAAAAGCGAAGAACGAAATTAGAAATTCGTTTTATTTATGCCCTACCTTGAACACGAGGATATGTAAATGAGACGGGGGTGTACGACCGACTGATGTAGCGGTTTCTTTTCCCATCTCAAGTCAACGCGGGTGTTCATGGTGGTACTTTAACTCATACTCGGACTAACTAGTTTCATAGTTAATTAAAACAAACGATAAACGAAACGAAAAATAAACAAAAACAAGACAATAAAGAACAAACATAAAACAAACGAAACAAAAGGGAAAAGAAGAGGATTTGATGCACCCTCAACCTACATGTATCTTTGACACCGTCTTGGGTCGTAATCGATGGTAGATTTTATCTCGAGAGGCCGTCGTCGACGAAGAAACAAAGCAACACGCGTTTTTTGACAAATCTGGACAGCAACTTTCAAACGATGATATCTCCCTCGTTTCACGACGAAAATTCGATTTAAAAGATGTTTTGAAAACTAGAAAGAGAGGAGAACAGAGATCTTAAAGCGACCCATGCTCGTTTTGAGTTATTGGGCACGAAAAACGAGCACAAACAGAACTGGACAGACAGGAACAAACCGCGAAAACAGAGTGTATAACACTCTGTTTTTCGAGGGATTTCGTGTACTCTCAAGGGCAATTAGGCTCGTAAATCTTTGTCTAATGCGTAGATGGATGTTATGTGGTTAATTAGGAACAAGAAAATCGAGTTTTGATGGAGGTTTGATGGAGGAACGAATTGTTTTTCGAGGAGGACACACAAACAGTTCAGTTTGTATGTCGGTTTTGTTTAGGGTTTTTGGGAGGCAATTAGGGTTTGTTTCTGAGGTTTAAAGCTTGTAAGTGATGGTCATATGTCAGGAGAACTTAGAGGAATGAATGTATGGTGAAGGGGTGGTATTTATATGGAGTTAAAATAGGGTAAAAGAGAGGGAGAGGCAATCGGGCTTCATCCCGTATGGCTGCTGTCCAGCAGCTTTTGTGAGGGTTTGAGGGGGGTTTTCTTGGTGGTTAAGTTAGGATAATATGGGTAGGATACTAGGGTATGGGTTAGGGTTAATGGGTACGGGTCTTGGTGGTGTTTGGAGCGGGTTTTGGGCTCGGGATTGAGTTGCCAAAACAGGGGGCTGCTCGGTTTAGTGCGGGCTGATTGGGGGGTGTTTGGGGATGGAATTTGGGCCGTGGATAGGGGGTTCGAACAAGGGTGTATGGGTAGAGGCTTAGATTGGTTAGTGTACTCGAGATTCGTGCCAATTTGTAAAGGAAACGGGCTCAAAAACCGAGCCAAAATCGAGCTCAAAAACATGCTTCTAAAACGAGTTTTCTTCGCTTTTTAAATCGATTTTTCAAATCAATTAACACATTAAAATAAATGATTTTTCAAATCAAATATTTATTCATAAAATGATTTTTCAAATCAAATATTTATTTTATTTTCAATAAAATGAACTTGGGAAAATAAATTCAAAATAAAATCAAATAAATTGAATTCACCTAAAAAACCATAATTTAAATATCATTTAAATTAGTAAAATGAACTCACTAAAAAACATTAATTTAAATATCATTTAAAA
>NC_133537.1:343639141-343673974 GCF_048544455.1 Silene latifolia | reverse complement strand
TATTATACCGCCGGCAGTATTATAAACACTTGATTCGGGAGGAATTCGGCGGACAGTTCTTTTCTCCTTTTTTCCAATCCAACGCGTCCTACCTCATTTTAGGAAGTTAATGCATTCGATTTGACCTCAAATAACGAGCTTAACGCATTTTTAAAGATAATCCAGGAGTTTCGGCGAATGTTGGTTTGAGCTTTGCAGCCCCAAATGTCTTCCGTTGGTGCTCAAATTTTGCGTGGCCGCTTTATCTGACCCAGGAACTTTCTATGCGATTTAGAGAATTTTGTTCCGGACCGGAATCGAAAAACCGTGTATTATACACTTCAATTTCGCCGTTCGGGAGGTCGTGCGGACTGGTTTCTTTTTCTCTACGGTTTTCAATCACGCGTCCTACCTCATTTCAGGAGTTAACTTGTTCGATTTCAGCCTCAAATAACGAGCTTTAACGCATTTTTCATTATAATCTTAGTTTACTGCGAATCTTTGGTTTCGCACACCAAGCAACCCCAAATGTCTTCCGTTGGTGCTCAAATTTTCGTAGCGCTTTATCTGGCCCCAGAACTTTCTATGCGATTTTAGAATTTTGTTCTCGGACCACGAATCTGAAAAACCGTATCATACACTTCAATTTGAGCGTTCGGAGGTCGTCAACCGGTTTTCTTTTTCTCCCTTTTTTTCAATCACGCGTCCTACCTCATTTCAGGAGTTAACCTGCTCGATTTCAACCTCAAATAACGAGCTTTAACGCATTTTTCACGATAATCCGAAGTTTCGGCGAATCTTTGGTTTTTGGCACACCGGCACCACCAAATGTCTTCCGTTGGTGCTCAAATTTTGCGTGGCTTTATCTTACCCTCGGAACTTTCTATGCGATTTGGAGAATTTGTTCCGGGACCTTAATCCCAGAAAAACCGTGTATTATACACTTCAATTTACCCGTTCGGGAGGTCGCATCGGACCTGGTTTTTTTTTCTCTCTGCTTTTCAATCACGTGCTACCTCATTTCGAGGAGTTAACTTTTTTTGATTTCGACCTCAAATAACGAGCTTTAACGCATTTTTCATGATAATCCGAAGTTTAGTGAATCGCCGGTTTCTCGCACACCGCACCCCAAATGTCTTCCGTTGGTGCTCAAATTTTGCGTGGCCGCTTTATCGACCCCATGAACTTTCTATGCGATTTCGAAGAATTTTGTTCGGACCGAATCCGCAAACCGTGTATTACACTTCAATTTTAGCTTCGGGAGGTCGTAAAATGCGGACCTGGTTTCTTTTCTCTCTTTTTCAATCACGCGTGCTACTTCATTTCGAGTTAACCTGTTCGATTTCGACCTCAAATAACGAGGCTTTAACGCATTTTCATGATAATCTGAGTTTCGGCGAATCTTGGTTTACACCGCACCCCCAAATGTCTTCCGTTGGTGCTCAAATTTTGCGTGGCCGCTTTATCGACCCCATGAACTTTCTATGCGATTTCGAGATAATTTTGTTCGGGACTCCGAGTCAAAACTGTATTATATACTTCAATTTCAAATGTCGAGGTCGTAATTTACCTGGTTTATTTTTCTCCTGTTTTTCAATCACGCGTCCTACCTCATTTCGGAGTTAACCTGTTCGATTTACCTCAAATAACGAGTTTTAACGCATTTTTCACGATAATCCGAGTTTGGCGAATGCTGGTTTGTGGCACACCGCACCCCAAATGTCTTCCGTTGGTGCTCAAATTTTGCGTGGCCGCTTTATCGACCTCGGGAACTTTCTATGCGATTTCGGAGAAATTTGTTCGGGACCGGAATCCCGATAAACCGTGTATTATACACTTCAATTTCGACCGTTCGGGAGGTCGTCATCGGACCGGTTTCTTTTTCTCCTGTTTTTCAATCACGCGTCCTACCTCATTTCAGGTTAACTTTGTTCGATTTCGACCTCAAATAACGAGCTTTAACTCATTTTTCACGATAATCCGAAGTTTCGTGAATCTTTGGTTTTGCTGTGGCACCCCCTAAATGTCTTCCGTTGGTGCTCAAATTTTGCGTGGGCGTTTTATCTGAACCAGGAACTTTCTATCTGCGATTTCGAGAATTTTGTTCGGACCCCGAATCCAAAAACCGTATATATAATACACTTCAATTTCGGCCGTTCGGGACGCCGTACCCCGGTTTCTTTTTCTCCTGTTTTTCAATCACGCGTCCTACCTCATTTCGAGTTAACCTGTTCGATTTCAGCCTCAAATAACGAGCTTTAGCACATTTTTAAAGATAATCAAGTTTCGTGAATGTTGGTTTCGGGCACACCGCAACCCCAAATGTCTTCGTTGGTGCTCAAATTTTGCGTGGGCCGCTTTATCGACCCCAAGTATTTTCTATGCGATTTCGGAGAATTTTGTTCCGGACCCGAATCCCAAAACCGTGTATAATACACTTCATTTCGGTACCGTTCGGGAGGTCGTCCGGACTGGTTTCTTTTTCTCTTTGTTTTTCTATCACGCGTCCTACCTTATTTCAAGAGTTAACTTTGTTCGATTTCACCTCAAATAACGAGCTTTAACGCGATTTTTCATGATAATCCAGTTTCGGCGAATGCTAGTTTACGCACACCGCACCCCCGAATGTCTTCCGTTGGTTCTCAAATTTTGCGTGGCCGCTTTATCGACCCTAGGAACTTTCTATCGATTTCCGAGAATTTTGTTCGGACCCCGAATCCGGAAAACCGTGTATTATACACTTCAATTTCACCGTTCGGGAGGTCACCGCCCCGGTTTCTTTTTCTCCCTTTTTTTTCAATCACGCGTCCTACCTCATTTCAGGAGTTAACCCGCTCGATTTGACCTCAAATAACGAGCTTTAACGCATTTTTCACGATAACTGAGTTTCGAATGCTTAGGTTTGTGTACACACCCCAAATGTCTTTCGTTGGTGCTCAAATTTTGCGTGGGTGCTTTATCGACCTCGGGAACTTTCTATGCGATTTCCGGAGAATTTTGTTCCGGACCGGAATCCTGAAAACCGTATTATACACTTCAATTTCACCGTTCGGGAGGTCGTCTGGGACCCGTTTCTTTTTCTCCCTGTTTTTCAATCACGCGTCCTACATCATTTCAGGAGTTAACTTTGTTCGATTTCACCTCAAATAACGACCTTTAACGATTTTTCACGATAATCCGAGTTTAGCGAATCTTTGGTTTTTGGCACAACGCACTCCCAAATGTCTTCCGTTGGTGCTCAAATTTTGCGTGGCCGCTTTATCTGAACCCAGGAACTTTCTATCGATTTCCGGAGAATTTTGTTCGGGACCCGAATCCGAAACCGTGTATATAATACACTTCAATTTCGGTAGTTCGGACGCTCATCGCCCGGTTTCTTTTTCTCCACATTTTTCAATCACGCGTCCCTACCTCATTTCAGGAGTTAACCAGTTCGATTTCATCCTCAAATAACGAGCTTTAACACATTTTTAAAGATAATCCGAGTTTCGTGAATGTTGGTTTCGACACACAACCCCAAATGTCTTCCGTTGGTGCTCAAATTTTGCGTGGCCGCTTTATCGACCCCAGGAACTTTCTATGCGATTTCAGGAGAATTTTGTTCCGGGACCCGAATCCCCGGCCGTGTATTATATATACACTTCAATTTCAGCCGTTCGGGAGGTCGTACCGGACCTGGTTTCTTTTTCTCTTTGTTTTTCTATCACGCGTCCTACCTTATTTCAAGAGTTAACTTGTTCGATTTCAGCCTCAAATAACGAGCTTTAACGCATTTTTCATGATAATCCGAGTTTCGGCGAATGCTAGTTTCTGGCACACCGGCACCCCCAAATGTCTTCCGTTGGTTCTCAAATTTTGCGTGGCGCTTTATCGACCCTAGGAACTTTCTATCGTTTCCGAGAATTTTGTTCCGGGACCCCGAATCCCAAAAACCGTGTATAATACACTTCAATTTCGACTTCGGAGGTCACCGGCCCGGTTTCTTTTCTCCCTTTTTTTCAATCACGCGTCCTACCTCATTTCAGGGAGTTAACTGTTCGATTTCGACCTCAAATAACGAGCTTTAACGCATTTTTCACGATAATCAGAGTTTGGCGAATGCGTTTGTATGGCACACCGGCAAATGTCTTCCGTTGGTGCTCAAATTTTGCTTGGCGCTTTATCGACCCAGGAACTTTCTATGCGATTTCCGAGAGAATTTTGTTAGGACCCGAATCTGAAAAACCGTATTATACACTTCAATTTCAGCGATTCGGGAGTCACGGGACCCGGTTTCTTTTTCCCTTTTTTCAATCACGCGTCCTACCTCATTTCGGAGTTAACTTGTTCGATTTCACCTCAAATAACCACTTTAACGCATTTTCACGATAATCCGAGTTTCGCGAATGCCGTTTGTATCTGCACACAAGCACCCCCAAATGTCTTCCGTTGGTGCTCAAATTTTGCGTGGCGCTTTATCTGACCCCGGAACTTTCTATGCGATTTCCGGAGAATTTTGTTCCGGGACCCCGGAATCTAGAAAAACCGTGTATTATAATACACTTCAATTTCAGCCGTTCGGACGCGTCTGGACCGGTTTCTTTTTCTTCCTGTTTTTCAATCACGCGTCCTACCTCATTTCGGGAGTTAACCTGTTCGATTTCAGCCTCAAATAACGAGCTTTAACGCATTTTTAAAGATAATCCGGTTTCGCGAATGTTGGTTTCGAGCACCGCAACCCCAAATGTCTTCCGTTGGTGCTCAAATTTTGCGTGGCCGCTTTATCTGACCCAGGGAACTTTCTATGCGATTTCCGGAGAATTTTGTTCGGGACCCCGGAATCCATTCAACCGTGTATTATACACTTCAATTTCGACCATTCGGGAGGTCGTCGGACTGGTTTCTTTTTCTCCCTGTTTTTCAATCACGCGTCCTACCTCATTTCCGGAGTTAACCTGTTCGATTTCAGCCTCAAATAACGAGCTTTAACGCATTTTTCATGATAATCAGAGTTTGGCGAATCTTTGGTTTACGCTGCCGGCATCCCCAAATGTCTTCCGTTGGTGCTCAAATTTTGCGTAGCCGCTTTATCGACCCCGGGGAACTTTCTATGCGATTTCGGAAAATTTTGTTCCGGGACCCGAGAATCAAAAACCGTGTATAAATACACTTCAATTTGACCGTTCGGAGGTCGTCTGCGGACCCGGTTTCTTTTCTCCACATTTTTCAATCACGCGTCCTACCTCATTTGATTAACTTTTTGTTCGATTTACCAAATAACGAGCTTTAACGCATTTTCACGATAATCCGAGTTTCGGCGAATCTTTGGTTTGTGGCAC
This sequence comes from Silene latifolia, assembly GCF_048544455.1. Classification (NCBI taxonomy): domain Eukaryota; kingdom Viridiplantae; phylum Streptophyta; class Magnoliopsida; order Caryophyllales; family Caryophyllaceae; genus Silene; species Silene latifolia. Next base: position 343,668,677 of record NC_133537.1, on the reverse strand, counting down.
ACCTAAGCACCCCCAAATGTCTTCCGTTGGTGCTCAAATTTTGCGTGGCGCTTTATCGACCCTAGAACTTTCTATGCGATTTCCGGATAATTTTGTTCGGACCTAATCCGAAAAACGTGTATTATATACTTCAATTTCAGCCGTTCAGGAGGTCGTACCGGACCTGGTTTCTTTTTCTCCCTGTTTTTCAATCACGCGTCCTACCTCATTTCAGGAGTTAACCTGTTCGATTTCAGCCTCAAATAACGAGCTTTAACGCATTTTTCACGATAATCAGAGTTTCGCGAATGCGTTTGCACACCTAAGACTTCCCAAATGTCTTCCGTTGGTGCTCAAATTTTGCGTGGCCGCTTTATCTGACCCCAGGAACTTTCTATGCGATTTTCGGAGAATTTTGTTCCAGGACCCCGGAATCCCGAAAAAACCATGTATTATACTCCCCCCATTCAACTCCACTTTGCAACTATGCTTTTTGCGCGGGTATTAAGAAACGGATTAAAAAAACTATTAAAAGTACATAGGGAAAAGGAATGGTGGGGTTAAAGATATTAAAAAAATATAAAGGTGAGTTTTATGGTGGATTTGTGTGGGGTATGAATGACATTTTTTCTAAATATAGATTTTCAATAAGGATAGAAAGGTCTTTTACATGTCCAAATAAGGAAACCTATAAAGTGGAGTTGAATTGACGGAAATAGAATACTTGTAAAGTGGAGTTGAATGGAGGGAGTAATACACTTCAATTTCACTGTTCAGTTCGACGCTGTCATCTTGGGACCTTGCTTTTTCTCCTGTTTTTCAATCACGCGTCCTACCTCATTTCAGGAGTTAACCTGTTCGATTTCAGCCTCAAATAACGAGCTTTAACGCATTTTTAAAGATAATCCGAGTTTCGGCGAATGTTGGTTTCAGGCACACCGGCAACCCCAAATGTCTTACGTTGGTGCTCAAATTTTGCGTAGCCGCTTTATCTGACCCCAGGAACTTTCTATGCGATTTCCGGAGAATTTTGTTCGGGACCCTAATCCCGAAACCGTGTATTATACACTTCAATTTCAGCCGTCGGGAGGTCACCGGACCGTTTCTTTTTTCTCCCTTTTTTTCAATCACGCGTCCTACCTCATTTCAGGAGTTAACCTGTTCGATTTCATCCTCAAATAACGAGTTTTAACGCATTTTCACGATAATCCGAGTTTCGCGAATGTCGGTTTGTAGGTACACCAAGACCCCAAATGTTTTCCGTTGGTGCTCAAATTTTGCGTGGCCGCTTTATCGACCCAGAACTTTCGATCGATTGCCGAGAATTTTGTTCCGGGACCCGAATCCCGAAAAACCGTGTATTAATACACTTCATTTCGGTCAGACGTCATGACTGGACCGGTTTCTTTTTCTCCTTTTTTTTCAATCACGCGTCCTACCTCATTTCAGGAGTTAACCTGTTCGATTTCAGCCTCAAATAACGAGCTTTAACGCATTTTTAAAGATAATCCGAGTTTCGGCGAATGTTGGTTTCAGGCACACCGGCAACCCCAAATGTCTTCCGTTGGTGCTCAAATTTTGCGTGGCCGCTTTATCTGACCCCAGAAACTTTCTATGCGATTTCCGGAGAATTTTGTTCCGGGCCCTAATCCCGAAAACCGTGTATACACTTCAATTTCAAATGTTCGGGAGGTCGTATCGGACCTGGTTTCTTTTTCTCCCTGTTTTTCAATCACGCGTCCTACCTCATTTCAGGAGTTAACTGTTCGATTTCAGCCTCAAATAACGAGCTTTAACGCATTTTCACGATAATCCGAGTTTCGAATGCTTGGTTTCGGCAAATCGGCACCCCCAAATGTCTTCCGTTGGTGCTCAAATTTTTGCGTGGCCGCTTTATTCGACCCCAGGAACTTTCTATGCGATTTCCGAAGAATTTTGTTCCGGGACCCCGGAATCCCGAAAACCGTATTATAATACACTTCAATTTCACCGTTCGGAAAGTCGCACGGACCGGTTTCTTTTTCTCCCTGTTTTTCAATCACGCGTCCGAGCTCATTTCAGGAATTAACCTGTTCGATTTCAGACTTAAATAACAAGCTTTAACACATTTTTCACGATAATCCGAGTTTCGGCGAATGTTGGTTTGTGGCACACCGGCACCCCAAATGTCTTCCGTTTGTGCTCAAACTTTGCGTGTCCGCTTTATCTGACCCGAGGAACTTTCTATGTTATTTCCGGAGAATTTTGTTCCAGGACCCCGGAATCCCGAAAAACCGTGTATTATACACTTCAATTTCAGTAGTTCGGAAGGTCGCACGACCACTGTTTTTTTTCCTCCTGTTTTCAATCACGCGTCCGAGCTCATTTCAGGAATCAACCTGTTCGATTTCAGCCTTAAATAACGAGCTTTAACACATTTTTCACGATAATCTTAGTTTCGGTGAATGCTGGTTTCTGGAACACCGGCAACCCCAAATTTCTTTCGTTGGTGCTCAAACTTTGCGTGGCCGCTTTATCTGACCCGATGAACTTTCTATGTTATTTCCGGAGAATTTTGTTCTCCAGGGACCACGAATCCAAAAACGTGTATTATTTCAATTTCACCGTTCGGAAGGTCGTGATCGGACCTGCTTTCTTTTGTCCTTTTTTTCAATCATGCGTCCGAGCTCATTTCAGAATCAACTTTGTTCGATTTGACCTCAAATAACGAGCTTTAACACATTTTTCACGATAATCCGAGTTTCGGCGAATCTTGGTTTGTGGCACACCGCACCCCAAAATGTCTTCCGCTGAGCTCAAACTTTGCGTGGGCCGCTTTATCGACCCGAGGAACTTTCTATGTTATTTCCGAGAATTTTGTTCAGGACCCGGAATCCCGAAAAACCGTGTATTATACACTTCAATTTTTGCCGTTCGGAAGGTCGTATCGGACCCTGTTTCTTTTTCTCCTGTTTTTCAATCACGCGTCCGAGCTCATTTCAGAATCAACCTTGTTCGATTTCAAATTTAAATAACGAGCTTTAACACATTTTTCACGATAATCTTAGTTTGGTGAATGCGGTTTTGCACACCGCAACCCCAAATTTCTTCCGTTGGTGCTCAAACTTTGCGTGGCGCTTTATCTGACCCGATGAACTTTCTATGTTATTTCCGGAGAATTTTGTTCCGGACCACGAATCCAAAAACCGTGTATTATTTCAATTTCACCGTTCGGAAGGTCGTGACGGACCTGTTTTTTTTGTCCCTGTTTTTCAATCATGCGTCCGAGCTCATTTCAGAATCAACTGTTTGATTTCACCTCAAATAACGAGCTTTAACACATTTTTCACGATAATCCGAGTTTCGGCGAATCTTGGTTTGGGCACACCGACACCCCAAATGTCTTCCGCTGGAGCTCAAACTTTGCGTGGCCGCTTTATCGACCCGAGAAACTTTCTACGTGATTTCAGAGAGAATTTTGTTCCGAGACCCCTAATCCCCAAACCGTGTATTATACACTTCAATTTCACCTGTTCGGAAGGTCGTCACCGGACCGGTTTCTTTTTCTTCCTGTTTTTCAATCACGCGTCCTACCTCATTTCAGGACTTAACTGCTCGATTTCACCTCAAATAACGAGCTTTAACGCATTTTTCCACGATAATTCGAGTTTCGGCGAATCTTGGTTTTGCACACCGCACCCCCAAATGTCTTCCGTTGGTGCTCAAATTTTGCGTGGCGCTTTATCGACCCGAGAAACTTTCTATGTGATTTCAGAGAATTTTGTTCCGGACCCTTGAATCCCAAACCGTGTATTGTACACTTCAATTTTCAAATAGTTCGGAAGGTCGTCTGGGACCACTGTTTCTTTTTCTCCTTGTTTTTCAATCACGCATCCGAGCTCATTTCCGGAATTAACATGTTCGATTTCAGCCTCAAATAACGAGCTTTAACACATTTTTCACGATAATCCGAGTTTCGGCGAATGCTGGTTTGTGGCACACCGACACCCCCAAATGTCTTCCGTTGGTGCTCAAACTTTGCGTGGCCGCTTTATCTGAACCGAGGAACTTTCTATGTGATTTCCAGAGAATTTAGTACCGAGACCCCGGAATCCCGAAAAACCGTGTATTATACACTTCAATTTAAGTCGTTCGGAAGGTCGTACCGGACCCGGTTTCTTTTTCTCCCTGTTTTTCAATCACGCGTTCAAGCTCATTTCAAGAATCAACTAATTCGATTTCAGCCTCAAATAACAAGCTTTAACACATTTTTCACGATAATCCAAGTTTCGGCGAATGCTTGTTTGTGGCACACCGGCACCCCCAAATGTCTTCCGTTGGTGCTCAAATTTTGCGTGGCCGCTTTATCTGAACCGAGGAACTTTCTATGTTATTTCCGGAGAATTTTTTTCCGGGACCATGGAATCCCGAAAAACCGTGTATTATACACTTCAATTTCAGCCGTTCGGAAGGTCGTACCGGACCCTGTTTCTTTTTCTCCCTGTTTTTCAATCACGCGTCCGAGCTCATTTCGAGAATCAACTTTGTTCGATTTCACCTCAAATAACGAGCTTTAACACATTTTTCACGATAATCAAGTTTCGCGAATCTTTGGTTTGTACACCGCACCCCCAAATGTCTTCCGTTGGTGCTCAAACTTTGCATGACCGCTTTATCTGACCCGAGGAACTTTCTATGTGATTTCCAGAGAATTTTTTCCGGGACCCCGTAATCCCGAAAAACCGTGTATTATACACTTCAATTTCAGCCGTTCGGAAGTCGTATCGGACCCTGTTTCTTTTTCTCCCTGTTTTTCTATCACGCGTCCGAGCTCATTTCGAGAATCAACCATGCTTCGCTTTCGACCTCAAATAACGAGCTTTAACACATTTTTCACGATAATCTTAGTTTTGGCCAATCTTGGTTTACGCACACCGCACCCCCAAATTTCTTGATTGGTGCTCAAACTTTGCGTGGCCGCTTTATCTGACCCGAGGAACTTTCAATGTTATTTCCGAAGAATTTTGTTCCGGGACCCTGGAATCCTGAAAAACCGTGTATTATTTCAATTTCAGCCGCTCGGAAGGTCGTACTGGACCCTGTTTTTTTTCTCCCTGTTTTTCACTCACGCGTCCGAGCTCATTTCAGAAATCAACCTGTTCGATTTCAGCTTCAAATAACGAGCTTTAACACATTTTTTACGATAATCCGAGTTTCGGCGAATGCTGGTTTGTGGCACACCGACACCCCCAAATGTCTTCCGTTGGAGCTCAAACTTTGCGTGGCCGCTTTATCTGACCCGAGAAACTTTCTATGTGATTTCCAGAGAATTTTGTTCCGAGACCCCGGAATCCCGAAAAACCGTGTATTATACACTTCAATTTCAAATTCGGAAGGTCGTACTGCACTGCCGGTTTCTTTTTCTCCTGTTTTTCAATCACGCGTCCTACCTCATTTCCAGGACTTAACCTGCTCGATTTCAACCTCAAATAACGAGTTTTAACGCATTTTCACGATAATTCGAGTTTCGGCGAATCTTTGGTTTTTGCACACTTCTGGCACCCCCCTTCAATGTCTTCCGTTGGTGCTCAAATTTTGCGTACGCTTTATCGACCCGAGAAACTTTCTATGTGATTTCCAGAGAATTTTGTTCCGGGACCCTGGAATCCCGAAAAACCGTGTATTGTACACTTCAATTTCAGCCGTTCGGAAGGTCGTACCGGACCCTGTTTCTTTTTTTCCTTGTTTTTCAATCACGCGTCCGAGCTCATTTCAGGAATTAACCTGTTCGATTTCAGCCTCAAATAACGAGCTTTAACACATTTTTCACGATAATCCGAGTTTCGGCGAATGCTGGTTTGTGGCACACCGACACCTCCAAATGTCTTCCGTTGGTGCTCTAACTTTGCGTGGCCGCTTTATCTGAACCGAGGAACTTTCTATGTGATTTCCAGAGAATTTTGTTCCGAGACCCCGGAATCCCGAAAAACCGTGTATTATACACTTCATTTCAAGTTCGGAAGGTCGCAAATGACTGGGACCACTGTTTCTTTTTCTCCCTATTTTTCAATCACGCGTTCGACCTCATTTCAAGAATCAACTGTTTCGACTTGACCTCAAATAACAAGCTTTAACACATTTTTCACGATAATCTTAGTTTCGGCGAATCTTGGTTTAACTGCACACCGCACCCCCAAATTTCTTCCGTTGGTGCTCAAACTTTGCGTGGCGCTTTATCCGAACCGAGGAACTTTCTATGTTATTTCCGAGAATTTTTTCCGGGACCATGGAATCCGAAAAGCCGTGTATTATACACTTTAATTTCACCCGTTAGGTCGTATGGGACCCTGTTTTTTTTCTCCCTGTTTTTCAATCACGCGTCCGAGCTCATTTCAGGAATCAACTGTTCGATTTCAGCCTCAAATAACGAGCTTTAACACATTTTTCACGATAATCCAAGTTTCGGCGAATCTTTGGTTCAGGCATCTGGCACCCCCAAATGTCTTCCGTTGGTGCTCAAACTTTGCATGGCCGCTTTATCGACTCGAGAACTTTCTATGTGATTTCCGGAGAATTTTATTCCGGGACCCTGGAATCCCGAAAACCGTGTATTATACACTTCAATTTCAGCCGTTCGGAAGGTCGTATCGGACCCTGTTTCTTTTTCTCCCTGTTTTTCTATCACGCGTCCGAGCTCATTTCAGGAATCAACCTGTTCGCTTTCAGCCTCAAATAACGAGCTTTAACACATTTTTCACGATAATCTTAGTTTCGGCGAATGCTAGTTTCTGGCACACCGGCACCCCCAAATGTCTTCCGTTGGTGCTCAAACTTTGCATGGCCGCTTTATCTGACCCGAGGAACTTACTATGTGATTTCCGGAGAATTTTTTTCGGGACCCCGTGATCCCGAAAAACCGTGTATTATACACTTCAATTTCAGCCGTTCGGAAGGTCGTATCGGACCCTGTTTCTTTTTCTCCCTGTTTTTCTATCACGCGTCCGAGCTCATTTCAGGAATCAACCTGTTCGCTTTCAGCCTCAAATAACGAGCTTTAACACATTTTTCACGATAATCTTAGTTTCGGCGAATGCTGGTTTCTGGCACACCGGCACCCCCAAATTTCTTCAGTTGGTGCTCAAACTTTGCGTGGCCGCTTTATCTGACCCGAGGAACTTTCAATGTTATTTCCGAAGAATTTTGTTCCGGGACCCTGGAATCCTGAAAAACCATGTATTATTTCAATTTCAGCCGCTCGGAAGGTCGTACTGGACCCTGTTTCTTTTTCTCCCTTTTTTTCACTCACGCGTCCGAGCTCATTTCAGGAATCAGCCTGTTCGATTTCAGCCTCAAATAACGAGCTTTAACACATTTTTCACGATAATCCGAGTTTCGTCGAATGCTGGTTTGTGGCAGACCGGAACCCCCAAATGTCTTCCGTTGGTGCTCAAACTTTGCGTGGCCGCTTTATCTAACCCGAGGAACTTTCTATGTGATTTCCGGAGAATTTTGTTTCGGGACCCCGTAGTCCCGAAAAACCGTGTATTATACACTTCAATTTCAGCCGTTCGGAAGGTCGTACCGGACCCTATTTCTTTTTCTCCCTGTTTTTCAATCACGCGTCCGAGCTCATTTCAGGAATCAACCTGTTCGATTTCAGCCTCAAATAACGAGCTTTAACACAATTTTCGCGATAGTCTAAGTTTCGGCGAATGCTGGTTTCTGGCACACCGGCACCCCCAAATTTCTTCCGTTGGTGCTCAAATTTTGCGTGGCCGCTTTATCTGACCCCAGGAACTTTCTGTGCGATTTCCGGAGAATTTTGTTCCGGGACCCCGGAATCCCGAAAAGCCGTGTATTATACACTTCAATTTGAGCCGTTCAGAAAGTCGTACCGGACCCTGTTTATTTTTCTCCCTGTTTTTCAATCACGCGTCCGAGCTCATTTCAGGAATCAACCTGTTCGATTTCAGCCTCAAATAACGAGCTTTAACACATTTTTCACGATAATCCAAGTTTCGGCGAATGCTGGTTTGTGGCATACCGGCACTCCCAAATGTCTTCCGTTGGTGCTCAAACTTTGCATGGCCGCTTTATCTGACCCGAGGAACTTTCTATGTTATTTCCGGAGAATTTTTTTCCGGGACCATGGAATCCCGAAAATCGTGTATTATACACTTCAATTTCAGCCGTTCGGAAGGTCGTATCGGACCCTGTTTCTTTTTCTCCCTTTTTTTCACTCACGCGTCCGAGCTCATTTCAGGAATCAACCTGTTCGATTTCAGCCTCAAATAACGAGCTTTAACACATTTTTCACGATAATCCGAGTTTCGTCGAATGCTGGTTTGTGGCAGACCGGAACCCCCAAATGTCTTCTGTTGGTGCTCAAACTTTGCGTGGCCGCTTTATCTGACCCGAGGAACTTTCTATGTGATTTCCGGAGAATTTTGTTTCGGGACCCCGTAATCCCGAAAAACCGTGTATTATACACTTCAATTTCAGCCGTTCGGAAGGTCGTCGGACCCGTTTTTTTTCTCCTGTTTTCAATCACGCGTCCGAGCTCATTTCAGGAATCAACCTGTTCGATTTCAGCCTCAAATAACGAGCTTTAACACATTTTTCGCGATAGTCTAAGTTTCGGCGAATGCTGGTTTCTAGCACACCGGCACCCCCAAATTTTTTCCGTTGGTGCACAAATTTTGCGTGGCCACTTTATCTGACCCCAGGAACTTTCTGTGCGATTTCCGGAGAATTTTGTTCCGGGACCCCGGAATCCCGAAAAGCCGTGTATTATACACTTCAATTTCAGCCGTTCGGAAGGTCGTACCGGACCCTGTTTCTTTTTCTCCCTGTTTTTCAATCACGCGTCCGAGCTCATTTCAGGAATCAACCTGTTCGATTTCAGCCTCAAATAACGAGCTTTAACACATTTTTCACGATAATCCAAGTTTCGGCGAATGCTGGTTTGTGGCATACCGGCACCCCCAAATGTCTTCCGTTGGTGCTCAAACATTGCATGGCCGCTTTATCTGACCCGAGGAACTTTCTATGTTATTTCCGGAGAATTTTTTTCCGGGACCATGGAATCCCGAAAAACCGTGTATTATACACTTCAATTTCAGCCGTTCGGAAGGTCGTATCGGACCCTGTTTCTTTTTCTCCCTGTTTTTCTATCACGCGTCCGAGCTCATTTCAGGAATCAACCTGTTCGCTTTCAGCCTCAAATAACGAGCTTTAACACATTTTTCACGATAATCTTAGTTTCGGCGAATGCTGGTTTCTGGCACACCGGCACCCCCAAATTTGTTCAGTTGGTGCTCAAACTTTGCGTGGCCGCTTTATCTGACCCGAGGAACTTTCAATGTTATTTCCGAAGAATTTTGTTCCGAGACCCTGGAATCCTGAAAAACCGTGTATTATTTCAATTTCAGCCGCTCGGAAGGTCGTACTGGACCCTGTTTCTTTTTCTCCCTGTTTTTCAATCACGCGTCCGAGCTCATTTCAGGAATCAACCTGTTCGATTTCAGCCTCAAATAACGAGCTTTAACACATTTTTCACGATAATCCGAGTTTCGGCGAATGCTGGTTTGTGGCACACCGACACCCCCAAATGTCTTCCGTTGGAGCTCAAACTTTGCGTGGCCGCTTTATCTGACCCGAGAAACTTTCTATGTGATTTCCAGATAATTTTGTTCCGAGACCCCGGAATCCCGAAAAACCGTGTATTATACACTTCAATTTCAGCCGTTCGGAAGGTCGTACCGGACCCGGTTTCTTTTTCTCCCTGTTTTTCAATCACGCGTCCTACCTCATTTCAGGACTTAACCTGTTCGATTTCAGCCTCAAATAACGAGCTTTAACGCATTTTTCACGATAATTCGTGTTTCGGCGAATGCTGGTTTTTGGCACACCGGCACCCCCAAATGTCTTCCGTTGGTGCTCAAATTTTGCGCGGCCGCTTTATCTGACCCGAGAAACTTTCTATGTGATTTCCAGAGAATTTTGTTCCGGGACCCTGGAATCCCGAAAAACCGTGTATTGTACACTTCAATTTCAGCCGTTCGGAAGGTCGTACCTAGGGATGGCAATGGGTAGGGTCTGGGTAGGGTCCGCCTAGACCCAGACCCGACCCGAGATTTTTTCCTTTGGACCCGTACCCGACCCAGACCCACAAGGGTCTAAAATTTGAGGACCCATACCCGGACCCTATGGGTAAGGGTAGGGTCTGGGTCTACCCGCGGGTCCGAGTTTCAGCCACTTTAGTAACAAGATTAACAGTTATGGGGTCCATAATATTAAAAAAAAATTCATACTACTTTAACATTATGAGTTTATTAATCTGCCGTTAATGGTGGTTGTCGATCTCCGGCTATTAGAGAGGTGGTTGCCAGTCGCGTATCAGTGCTGTGGTGGTGGTTTTCTTGTGTTAGTGGTGGAGTGGTGGTATTGTCAAAAGAGTTTGGTTGGGTTTTATCACTTTATGGGATGAGGGAAGAGAAAGAGACTTTAGTTGGGTTTCTACAGTCTGCCAGTATGAATTCAGAAAAGTTGTAATTTTGATTTTTTTTTCTTTAATAAAGGGTCGAAGGGTCGGGTATGGGTCTCATAACTTAGACCCGGACCCGGACCCTAAATATTTTCTTAAGACCCATACCCGACCCATACCCATTGGGTCTGAAAAAATGAGACCCATACCCGACCCGTTAGGGTCCAACCCTCAGGGTCTGGGTCGGGTCCCCGACCCACTGCCATCCCTAGTCGTACCGGACCATGTTTCTTTTTCTCCTTGTTTTTCAATCACGCGTCCGAGCTCATTTCCGGAATTAACCTGTTCGATTTCAGCATCAAATAACGAGCTTTAACACATTTTTCACGATAATCCGAGTTTCGGCGAATGCTGGTTTGTGGCACACCGACACCCACAAATGTCTTCCGTTGGTGCTCAAACTTTGCGTGGCCGCTTTATCTGAACCGAGGAACTTTCTATGTGATTTCCAGAGAATTTTGTTCCGAGACCCCGGAATCCCGAAAAACCGTGTATTATACACTTCAATTTCAGCCGTTCGGAAGGTCGTACCGGACCCTGTTTCTTTTTCTCCCTGTTTTTCAATCACGCGTTCGAGCTCATTTCAAGAATCAACCTGTTCGATTTCAGCCTCAAATAACAAGCTTTAACACATTTTTCACGATAATCTTAGTTTCGGCGAATGCTGGTTTCTGGCACACCGGCACCCCGCAAATTTCTTCCGTTGGTGCTCAAACTTTGCGTGACCGCTTTATCTGAACCGAGGAACTTTCTATGTTATTTCCGGAGAATTTTTTTCCGGGACCATGGAATCCCGAAAAACCGTGTATTATACACTTCAATTTCAGCCGTTCGGAAGGTCGTCAGGACCACAATTTCTTTTTTCTCCTCGTTTTTCAATCACGCGTCCGAGCTCATTTCAGGAATCAACCTGTTCGATTTCAGCCTCAAATAACGAGCTTTAACACATTTTTCACAATAATCCAAGTTTCGGCGAATGCTGGTTTGTGGCACACCGGCACCCCCAAATGTCTTCCGTTGGTGCTCAAACTTTGCATGGCCGCTTTATCTGACCCGAGGAACTTTCTATGTGATTTCCGGAGAATTTTTTCCGGGACCCCGTGATCCCGAAAAACCGTGTATTATACACTTCAATTTCACCGTCGGAAGGTCGATCGGACCACTTTTCTTTTTCTCTTATCACGCGTCCGAGCTCATTTCAGGAATCAACCTGTTCGCTTTCAGCCTCAAATAACGAGCTTTAACACATTTTTCACAATAATCTTAGTTTCGGCGAATGCTGGTTTCTGGCACACCGGCACCCCCAAATTTCTTCAGTTGGTGCTCAAACTTTGCGTGGCCGCTTTATCTGACCCGAGGAACTTTCAATGTTATTTCCGAAGAATTTTGTTCCGGGACCCTGGAATCCTGAAAAACCGTGTATTATTTCAATTTTAGCCGCTCGGAAGGTCGTACTGGACCCTGTTTCTTTTTCTCCCTGTTTTTCAATCACGCGTCCGAGCTCATTTCAGGAATTAACCTGTTCGATTTTAGCCTCAAATAACGAGCTTTAACACATTTTTCACGATAATCCGAGTTTCGCGAATCTTCGGTTTGGGCACACCGACACCCCCAAATGTCTTCCGTTGGTGCTCAAACTTTGCGTGGCCGCTTTATCTGACCCGAGGAACTTTCTATGTGATTTCGAGAGTCTTTTGTTCCGGGACCCCGGAATCCCGAAAAACCGTGTATTATACACTTCAATTTCAGCCGTTCGGAAGGTCGTACCGGACCCTGTTTCTTTTTCACCCTGTTTTTCAATCACGCGTCCGAGCTCATTTCAGAAATCAACCTGTTCGATTTCACCTCAAATAAAGAGCTTTAACACATTTTTCACGATAATCCGAGTTTCGTCGAATTGCTGGTTTGTGGCACACCGGAACCCCCAAATGTCTTCCGTTGGTGCTCAAACTTTGCGTGGCCTCTTTATCCGACCGAGGAACTTTCTATGTGATTTCCGGAGAAATTTGTTCCGGACCCCTGAATCCCGAAAAACCGTGTATTATACACTTCAATTTCAAATGTTCGGAAGGTCGTCTCGGACCACTTTTCTTTTTCTCCTTGTTTTTCAATCACGCGTCCGAGCTCATTTCCGGAATTAACCTGTTCGATTTTAGCCTCAAATAACGAGCTTTAACACATTTTTCACGATAATCCGAGTTTCGGCGAATGCTGGTTTGTGGCACACCGACACCCCCAAATGTCTTCCGTTGGTGCTCAAACTTTGCGTGGCCGCTTTATCTGACCCGAGGAACTTTCTATGTGATTTCGAGAGTCTTTTGTTCCGGGACCCCGGAATCCCGAAAAACCGTGTATTATACACTTCAATTTCAGCCGTTCGGAAGGTCGTACCGGACCCTGTTTCTTTTTCACCCTGTTTTTCAATCACGCGTCCGAGCTCATTTCAGAAATCAACCTGTTCGATTTCAGCCTCAAATAACGAGCTTTAACACATTTTTCACGATAATCCGAGTTTCGTCGAATGCTGGTTTGTGGCACACCGGAACCCCCAAATGTCTTCCGTTGGTGCTCAAACTTTGCGTGGCCTCTTTATCTGACCCGAGGAACTTTCTATGTGATTTCCGGAGAAATTTGTTCCGGGACCCCGTAATCCCGAAAAACCGTGTATTATACACTTCAATTTCAGCCGTTCGGAAGGTCGTACCGGACCCTGTTTCTTTTTCTCCCTGTTTTTCAATCACGCGTCCGAGCTCATTTCAGGAATCAACCTGTTCGATTTCAGCCTCAAATAACGAGCTTTAACACATTTTTCGCGATAATCTTATTTTCGGCGAATGCTGGTTTCTGGGACACCGGCACCCCCAAATTTCTTCCGTTGGTGCTAAAACTTTGCGTGGCCACTTTATCTGACCCCAGGAACTTTCTATGCGATTTCCGGAGAATTTAGTTCCGGGACCCCGGAATCCCGAAAAACCGTGTATTATACACTTCAATTTCTTCATTGCTCGGGAGGTCGACTGACCCGGTTTCTTTGTCTCCTGTTTTTCAATCACGCGTCCTACCTCATTTCAGAGTTAACTGTTCGATTTCACCTCAAATAACCAGCTTTTAACGCATTTTTCACGATAATCCGAGTTTCGCGAATCTTTGGTTTTTGGCACACCGCACCCCAAATGTCTTCCGTTGGTGCTCAAATTTTGCGTGGCCGCTTTATCTGACCGAGGAACTTTCTATGTGATTTCCGAGAATTTTGTTCCAGACCCCGGAATCCCGATAAACCGTGTATATTATACACTTCAATTTCAAATTTATTCGGAAGGTCGTACCGGACCCTGTTTCTTTTTCCCCTTGTTTTTCAATCACGCGTCCGAGCTCATTTCCGGAATTAACCTTTTCAATTTCACCCACAAATAACGAGCTTTAACACATTTTTCACGATAATCCGAGTTTCGGCGAATGCTGGTTTGTGGCACACCGACACCCCCAAATGTCTTCCGTTGGTGCTCAAACTTTGCGTGACCGCTTTATCTGACCCGAGGAACTTTCTATGTGATTTCCAGAGTCTTTTGCTCCAGGACCCCGGAATCCCGAAAAACCGTGTATTATACACTTCAATTCCAGCCGTTCGGAAGGTCGTACCGGACCCTGTTTCTTTTTCACCCTGTTTTTCAATCACGCGTCCGAGCTCATTTCCGGAATTAACCTGTTCGATTTCAGCCTCAAATAACGAGCTTTAACGCATTTTTCACGATAATTCGAGTTTCGGCGAATGCTGGTTTCTGGCACACCGGCACCCACAAATGTCTTCCGTTGGTGCTCAAACTTTGCGTGGCCGCTTTATCTGACCCGAGGAACGTTCTAGGCGATTTCCAGAGATTTTCGTTCCGGGACCTCGGAATCTCGAAAACCGTGTATTACACACTTCAATTTCAGCCGTTCGGAAGGTCGTACCGCACCCTGTTTCTTTTTCACCCTGTATTTCTATCACGCGTCCGAGCTCATTTCAGGAATCAACCCGTTCTATTTCAGCCTCAAATAACGAGCTTTAACACATTTTTCACGATAATCCGAGTTTCGGCGAATGCTGGTTTGTGGCACACCGGCACCCCCAAATGTCTTCCGTTGGTGCTCAAACTTTGCGTGGCCGCTTTATCTGACCCGAAGAACTTTCTATGTGATTGCCGGAGAATTTTGTTCCGGGACCCCGTAATCCCGAAAAACCGTGTATTATATACACTTCAATTTCAGCCGTTCGGAATGTCGTACCGGACCCTGTTTCTTTTTCTCCCTGTTTTTCAATCACGCGTCCGAGCTCATTTCAGGAAACAACCTGTTCGATTTCAGCCTCAAATAACGAGCTTTAACACATTTTTCACGATAATCCGAGTTTCGGCGAATGCTGGTTTCTGGCACACCGGCACCCCCAAATTTCTTTCGTTGGTGCTCAAACTTTGTGTGGCCGCTTTATCTGACCCGAGGAACTTTCTATGTTATTTCCGGAGAATTTTGTTCCGGGACCCTGGAATCCCAAAAAACTGTGTATTATATCAATTTCACTGTCGGAAGGTCGTGGACCCCTGTTTCTTTTTCTCCTGTTTTTCAATGACGCGTCCGAGCTCATTTCGGGGAATCACTGCTTCGATTTCAGCCTCAAATAACGAGTTTTAACACATTTTTCACGATAATTCGAGTTTCGGCGAATGCTGGTTTGTGGCACACCGACACCCCCAAATGTCTTTCGTTGGTGCTCAAACTTTGCGTTGCCGCTTTATCTGACCCGAGGAACTTTCTATGTGATTTCCGGAGAATTTTGTTCCAGGACCCCGGAATCTCGAAAAACCGTGTATTTATATACTTCAATTTCAGCCGTTCGGAAGGTCGTACCGGACCCTGTTTCTTTTTCTCCTGTTTTTCAATCACGCGTCCGAGCTCATTTCAGGAATTAACCTGTTCGATTTCACCTCAAATAACGAGCTTTAACACATTTTTCACGATAATCCGAGTTTAAGTGAATGCTGGTTTGTGGCACACCGGCACCCCCAAATGTCTTCCGTTGGTGCTCAAACTTTGCGTGGCCGCTTTATCTGACCCGAGGAACTTTCTATGTGATTTCCGGAGAATTTTGTTCCAGGACCCCGGAATCCCGAAAAACCGTCTATTTATACACTTTAATTTCAGCCGTTCGAAGGTCGTACCGGACCCTGTTTCTTTTTCTCCCTGTTTTTCAATCACGCGTCCGAGCTCATTTCAAGAATAAACCTGTTCGATTTCAGCCTCAAATAACGAGCTTTAACACGTTTTTCACCATAATCTGAGTTTCGGCGAATCTTGATTTCTGGCACACCGGCACCCCAAATGTCTTCCGTTGGTGCTCAAACTTTGCATGGCCGCTTTATCTGACCCGAAGAACTTTCTATGAGATTTCCGGAGAATTTTGTTCCGGGACCCCGGAATCCCGAAAAACCGTGTATTATATACCCACTTCAATTTCAGCCGTTCGGAAGGTCGTACCAGACCGTGTTTCATTTTCTCCCTGTTTTTCAGTCACGCGTTCGAGCTCATTTCAGGAATCAACCTGTTCGATTTCAGCCTCAAATAACGAGCTTTAACACATTTTTCACGATAATCCGAGTTTCGGCGAATGCTGGTTTGTGGCACACCGGCATCCCCAAATGTCCTCCGTTTGTGCTCAAACTTTGTGTGGCCGCTTTATCTGACTCGAGGAACTTTCTATGTGATTTCCGGAGAATTTTGCTCCGGGACCCCGGAATCCCGAAAAACCGTGTATTATACACTTCAATTTCAGCCGTTCGGAAGGTCGTACCGGACCCTGTTTCTTTTTCTCCCTGTTTTTCAATCACGCGTCCGAGCTCATTTTAGGAATTAACCTATTCGATGAGAGGGCCTAGGGACAAGATGCCATCTTGTACCAATTACAGTACATTGAGAGGGCCTAGGGACAAGATGTCATACCTTGTTTGTTTCAAATTGCTCTAATTCTTCTTGCATTGCCTTAACCCAATATGTATCTTCGATAGCCATAGTGAAATGAGTGGGTTCTATTTGTGAGAGGAATGCATCGAACGCACAGAAGTTTTGGAACGATGATTGGGTTTGATTCCAGAACTTAGGTCACTGGTTAGGTTTGAAAGAGGGTGAGAACTTTGATATTTCCATTTTTTCGGAACAAGAGTGTTTGAGGCTTCATTTAGTTCTGATGTCACAGTGGATGTCACTGCTGCATCAGGGTTATTTTGTGAGGGTGAGTTGGGGGCAATTTCTGTTTGAGAAAGTTGCTCACTTGCTTCTTCATTTGTTTCTGTTTGAGCAGGTTGTTCACCTACAACCTCATTCCCCCTGGATGAACTAGCCCCGTCGTCTTGAGATGAGGGAGGATTAGTTCCCCTAAATTTTGGCCAGCTTCATCATGCAACAGTGGCTCCAACTGTTGCTCAGCCTCTTCATCTACTTGGTCCATATCGTGACGTATCATCCCAATCTCGAAATTATCACCCTCTTCAAATTTTGAGAAGTAACAAACGACATTTGAGGGTGCCAGTATGCAATAAACCAAAGTTCGGCGAAAATTGGATAATCATTAAAATGGAATACATGTTATTTGGGGCTGAAATCGAATAGAGTAATCCTTGACGTGACCCTTAACACGTGGTAGGAAAACTGGGATAAAAAAGAAACGTGACCTGGTATGACCTCCCGAACTTCTCAATTGAAGTGTATAAAATACACGAGTTTCGGGATTTCAGTGTCTCGGAACAAATATGTCCGAAAATTGCACGGATGGCTTCTCGGGTCAGATAAAGCGGCTCACATATTTTGAGGAGTATAAGGATAACAAAGGGATCATATGGTCTGAAATACAGACATCGCGAGATCTCGGGGGAACTTTTCGAGCTATGTCGTATATAAGAAACCAACTGTATAAACTATAAACTACATTTTAAGTCGCATGAAAAGATTCTGAACGAGAGTCATTTTAGAGAATAGTGGTTCATTAATAGGGTTTAGCCAGATAATTTCACCAGTTTTAAAATCCCATTGAAAATTTTCGATCATGAAGGTATAAAAACGCTTTTTGGCCAACTGGGTCCGGAATACAAAATCTCGAAAATTACTCCGCAAACTCTATACCATAGAAAATTAGAGGCTTAAGGTGCTTTTTGAGCAATGTCGTAAATAGATGAAACCGGCTATATACATCAGAGGGTTCTAATTAACGATAGTCATTTTAGAGATATTATGGAGGTTTTCGAGCAATTTCATGAGTATAGGAAGATTATCGAAAACTTTCAATTATGAAGGTTTTTGCTATATAAAATAAAAAAAACTATGAAAAAGTAAAAACTAAAAAGCCACAACAATATAAATGTCATTACAACCCAGAAACAAATCAAATACCACACAATTAAATTACATACATAAACACACAAGATATTCATTCCCACAAGAACAAATAAATAAATAAAAGAATGTATGGGGAAATAAGAATAGTGTAAGTTTTTTTGTATAGTTGAGTTTTCCCCAGTCACAGTTCACACTGCAAACACTCCCTCAGAATTTGCTTCCTTTTCAAGTGCTTTTTCCAGCCTTGCTTCAAATGGTGTAGAATCCCAAATTACCTCAGCACTCTGCAATAATCAATTCACAATTGTATCAATATTACCAAAAAAAAATAACCCAATATCAATCAGCCCGACCCTAATCCACCATAACTACCCGAAAATCGCCTGAAACTACTCAAGAATCTAGGATTGGTAATTTGAAACAAAAATATTGACAGGACAGTTTAAAAGACCCGAATGACTCGCTTGTCAAGTCTAAACTGTTAGTAATAAGTAAGGCTAGACCTGGCAAAAATGGCTCAGACCCAAATGATCCGACCCAAAAATGGCCCAAAACCCAAATTGACCCGACCCGAGGTGACCCAACCCGAAAAGACCTAACCAAGCGTTAGTAATAATAAGTAAGTAAGGCCAGATCAGTTTAAATGACCCGAATGACTCGCTTGCTAGGTCTACACTGTTAGTAATAATTAAGGATCTATTACTAACCTCTCTATATCTGCTTTTGGTGCTTTTGACACTTGACCCTCCAGAATCAGTAGTCTGTCCAGTACGACTCCAGTAGCTTCCAACACTACCAATGATAGGCATATCATCCGGGCTGCGACCAGGCGACTTTTTTGGCGTTGAAGAAGCCGACATCTGCCTGATTTCCTCCACAGTCAAAGCTCCCAATATAGGCCTATCCTCAAACTTATTAGGTGTAACAACTGTAACTGGTTTTTTCCTGTCAGACTGAGAATTCCCATTCCCATTCCCATTCCCAACTGAAACTGAACTATTTCTACTGTCACTTCTCTGAAACCCGTCTTTTTCCGACCCCACCAGCCACGTCGACAGACTCGTATCCACTGCTATCTCCTTCTTACCCTGCAACATCTCATTTTTTACAGGAAAGCTGAAATCTTGGACAGAATTAACATTCTCCTTCGTCGGTTCATCTTTCGACATTACCCTTCTTGACCTAGCCTTAATATCCTTCCACTGAGTAAGATTCTCAACCGGGTTCAACACAGAATCGACATACTTTCCTCGATCAAACCGACATTCTGAAACATTTACATCAACATTTTTAACCTGCAGTGGACTATTAACCTCCTTATCCCCTCCTACAGTCCCTAACTTATGCTTCCTGGAATCTAATGACAGTGAAAACAATGATTCAGACGACTGTTCGTCTTTAACTCCGTCATCATTATCTTCATCCTCTTCGTCGTAATCATCAGCATCTTCATACTCATCATCAGATGATAAAATGTCATCAAATTCATCATCACTATCCCTAGAATTTTGGTATCTATGATTAACTGGATAAGAGAAGAGACTAGATGAACTTGAATCAGATCCACATTCACATACAGTAACTTGTTTTTCACCATTTTTTCTGTTTTCTTCATTAATTTCTTCGATTTCTTCTTCGTCTTTTGTCAAATTCTCGTAAAATTTGACATTTAAATCAAAAGTCACTTTCTTTCTTCCACTCCTGTTTGATTTCTCATTCTTCTCATCTCTATTTACACAATCATCGAAATTCACAATTAAAATGATGAACATATTAAATATTACTATTTCCGTCTCAATCATTTGTTTACCTTCAATTAAAATACCCTCGCAAATAATATACGGAGTAAATGGTAAATAAATGATTGGGACAGAGAGGTATTAATTTATTATTATTTCCAAGATTGAATAAAAGTCTACCACGAATACTTGTATAAAACGGTTTTAAATAATTAAAATTATGTATCAATCGACAGAAAAAATACCCTATACGAGCTATTTTTAGTAACTTACGTGTCCTTGTTATGCGGTTTTACACAAATTTAGCGTGAAACGATTTAAACGGATTTATAAAATTTCTGAAAAATATGAAAAAAAAAGCTTACATTGAATTATGCAATATATTAATGGCATTCTCAGCATTCTCTTCTCCTTCTTGTCCTTGTTCTTGTTGTTCTTGTTTTTCGTCTTTCGAATCCGGTTCTTCTTGTTCTTGTTGAATCAACTGAGGTACTTTGAAGTCTTCAACAGACTGATAATTCTGAAGCTGTGAAACCAAGAAAATCAATCAATAATTATAATTTATAAATAATTGAAACCCGAAAAAGAAAGAAACTTTAAAGAAGGAATTAAAATGAAGTTTACATGATGAAGAAGGGAAGGATGGTGCTGACAAGGCTTAAGAGATCGTCTTCTACGACGACGGCGAGACGGATTACAATTACTAAAACAAGTTGTGAAACACCCCATCGATCGACAATAGTGAATAATCCCCTCGAGTTTTGATAATGTTGTCACTGTAGAATGGGGTAGAAGGGCAAAATGGTCAAAATAGAAGGGACATTGGTAATTTGGTACGAGGTTTGGGATTTAGAGAGGGAAAGAGACGTTATGGAGGGAGAGAAGGTAGGGGATAAAGAGAGGTTTTTGTGAGGGTAAAATGGGAAGTTTTGAGGAATGGAAGAATATTACCGTTAGAAGAGTAGCGGGTTAGCGGCTATTGAGCCGTTGGGAAGCATAAATTTGCACTTTTAGCTTTGGTGGGTACTAAACTACTAATGGGTAATGATTGTATGATATATGTGTTGGGCTTTGGTGCGGTACTGCGGTGTGTGTGTAAGAGCAAATACTCGTGCAATAAGATCGGGACGAAGGTGTCCGTCTTAATATTAAAACGAATTAAATATTATTTTACATTGATATATAGAATGTATTATGTTTTTGTCTTATTCCTCCAACGTGTGTATATTTGACCTGTTTTAAGCTTAAGAATGATATACTAAATTCTCTGATTCGTTTGTTTACCATTTATACCCGACTTAAATGAGGATTTGCCTTTTTAGACTTACTCAGGAACTACTTTAAAAGCACGGACACTCCTTTCAACTAGCGTTTTTGTGTCCCACATCATATTCGACACCAACGACACGCGTAAAACATGAGACAGAATGTTTTGGACATGGATAAAAACGTATCCAGTTTTAATTTATTTGTACACGGTCTGACGCTGTGTCTTGACTTGTTTTCACTCACATGGTTTTGAATCATCACCTCGATTATTACACTTAGGCCCTGTTCTTTTGGACTTAAAGTTGCTGAACTTAACTTAATTTTTCTGAACTTAACTTAATTTTGCTGAACTTAACTTATTTTTGCTGAACTTTTCTGAACTTAATTTTTCTCAACTTAATTTTGTTGAACTTTTCCAACTTAATTTTCTTCGAACTTAATTTTCTTTGAATTTTCTTTGAACTTTCTTTAACTTAACTTATAATAGCTTTACTTTTCTAAATTAAAATAATCTTACTTAAATTAACTTAATTTAATTTCACTTAATACTACTACTACTACTACTACTACTACTACTACTACTACTACTAATAATAATAATAATAATAATAATAATAATAATAATAATTCCCTTCAATAATAATAATAATAATAATAATAATAATAATAATAATAATAATAATAATAATAATAATAATAATAATAATAATAATAATAATAATAATAATAATAATAATAATAATAATAATAAAGAAATATAACTAAAAACACAAATAAAGATTATAAAATACTTTATTTATATAAGTTAATATTTTCGTTCACATTACCTAATACATAAAAATAAAAAGTAAATCACATTACTTTTTTTTCTTTCTAATCATCTAGTTCCATATTATAATCTTCCTCGTCACTTTCTTCATCTTCATTTGAGCTCACCCCGTCAAATCCATTGCCTCGCCAAATGTTTTTGACTATGTTATTTCGCACCTTGTACATAGCTTTTTTCCGCTTCTTATCAAACATGCCTAAATCTTTTGTCCCTAGAACGTTTACATATTGTATAGCAGGTATCCAATGAGTGTGCATCCGTATAAAATTATGAAGTGTGAAATTAGAAACAATAATGGACATTTGATACTTAGGTGACATTTGAGGCATAACTTTTAACACCTTCCACCTTTTTTTCAATTGACCAAATGTCATTTCAACTTTCATTCTCAATGACGAATGTCGGTAATTAAAATGCTCTAACATACCTTCGGGGGATAGGTAAGAATTCGGCTTTAAATAAATGTTTTTTTTTTGAAAAAATTATATAGAATAATAATTAATCTCGGATTGTTTATACAACCGATTTGAACGAAAATTGTATCTATTTTTTAAAACTCGTCAATATTATGAAACTTATTATTCTGCTTAACTTTTCTGAACTTAATTTTGCTGAATTTTTCTGAACTTAATTTTCTTTGAACTTTTCTGAACTTAATTTTGCTGAACTTAACTTAACTTAATTTTGCTGAACTTTTCTGAACTTAACTTAATTTTGCTGAACTTAACTTATAAAGAGTGACTTTAAGTCCAAAAGAATAGGGCCTTACTCACGAACTAGTATCTACAACATGTAAATGACAAAAAGTAATACGATCAAATACTCAGCTAGTTTAGTTGATAAAGTTATGATTGGTGATATTCATGATCTGGATTCCAACCACGCCAACTTAAAAAATACCCTTGTAGAGTTATAGCTCTTTATACACAAAGGAAAACAAAAATAAAAAACAACATAAGTTAATAACCACAATTATTATAAGAACTACTAATTCCGAAATATAGTTTTATTTACATCATAAAACATAACTATTGGACACTATAAGCATAACTAGGATTGAATAACTAAATTACTAATTATATTATCAGTTAGTTTTTAAACGTTCCGTTTTTGTCTTATATATCCTAATTAGCTCGTTTTAAGTTAAGATGAATATTCATGTTTCAACCACGAATTTGTGTTATATTTATAGTACTAAGGCTTTGTTCTTTTGGACTTCTATTTGCTGAACTGAACTGAACTAAACTTATAGGAACTGAACTGAACTGAACCTAATTTATAGGAGCTGAATTGAACTGAACTTATAGCAATTGAACTGAACTTATAACAATTGAACTGAACTTATAGCAACTGCCCATTTGGAAATTTCTAGTATTATCAAAGATGTGAAATTAGAAGTGATGATTAAACATTGCTTTCGTGAAGCCAACAAGGTTGCTGACTTCATGTCTTCTATTGGACATTCATGTTCAACTCTTTCGAGTTGGTTTGAAAGCCGATGGCTTCAACTAACCTCTCTCATTCGAAATGATGAGATAGGTTGGTCTAGGATCAATTTAATTTTCTTACCTTAAAAAAAATAAAAAAAAAATAAAAAAAAAATAATATAGGAAGTACCTAAATGACTAAATTATTTTGCACATGTATTTATTGAGAACGAAAGTGACAAGTGTGCCTATCCAACATGAATGGCATGGCCCATGGGCCAACGAATAATACGCAAACAAACAAAATCAACATTTGGTATCTACTCTTTGGTGGCCACTTGATTTAGAACATTTACCCGTCTATTCTCATCATGGCCCCCCTTGCCCGGCCCTCTTCCTAATCTTCGTAAATCGACTCTCCTATAATATCGCCTTATAAATACTTCATATTTATGCAGATTCCAAATAGTATAAATCAAATTATAAACAATTTCTCAAAGAAATATAAAGAGTTTATAAACAATACTCCCTCCAAATATATACTCCCTCCTATTCACCATTTTCTTCCTTTTTTCCTTATTCGGATTATTCGAGTTTTCGTCCCTATTTCCTTTTTTTGGGTTGATTTGTGTGGTCCAGTTAGAATATAAAACGAATCAAGGAACCTCAACCATCAGCTTAAGCTTTTGGTTGAGATGGTTTCTTGACATGGTATCAGAGCCTGGTGACCAAAAAGGTCACGGGTTCGAATCCCACCCCCTCTATTCTAAAGTGGATAATCAGAACAGGCCGGGGAATCCCGCCTGCACCCACACTTCAAGCCCAAAAATAAAAAAGGGCCTTCGTGTGAGGGGGAGTGTTAGAATATAAAATGAATCAAGGAACCTGACACAAATTAAATTACATGTGGGGTAGTGTGTTTTGTGTGGTTCAAAATCGGTTTTTTATCCTTTGTGCAAAAAGGAAAGGGGAAGAATATAGTGAATAGAAGGGAGTATGTTTTTCCAATTTTTCTATTATATGTGAGTATTATTTTAATGAAATGAGAAGAACATTAAAACTTGGAGGAAGTAGTATATTTTGAAATTTATCTAATTTTATTTGAACAGTCTCATCCCCTTTATACTTTCCCCTTATACTAAAAGAATAAGAGATCTCCCAAATTTTTCCGCCTAAATGAATTTGGCTATAATTGGGCTTTCATTATATCATATCTGTAATTGGGCTTTTATTTTATCATATCTGTAATTTAACTTTCATTATTATATCTACAATTGTGGGATTATACTGAACTTTCTTTTTCCACCGATTAATACAAAACATTAATAATAATAAATCTTACAATTAAATTTCAAATTGAGTTAAATATAAGTTATATAATTGTTATTTTCTTTAATATTTTTATCTAAAAACCGTACATTCGCGCGAAATTTATAGTAGTTGCTTACTACAAGTATAAATATATGTACCATCATTATTTCTATATGCCACTTGATATAGCTCTTTTGGTATTTAGTGGATTTGGTTATTGACAATATGAGAAGAGTAAGGAGTACATCTTCTCAACGAGTCAATCGTTGGTACAGGTCGAACAGTTTGAGTCGGACAATTTTGGTTTTACAAAAACATAATTAGAACGGGTTAATCAAGTTATTTAGAAATGAGGATCAGTGTGCAACAATAAACATTCAGACCGAGCCACAATAAACGGGTCAACTCGAGTTAATGGTCAAGCCCAAGTCCAGTTTAGGTGTCTGATTAAGTACGGATCATCGGTTAATCGAGTCAGATCAATTTTCGGGGGTCAAGTAAGGAAAAGCTTTAAATGATGAAGAATTTGAGTGATCAACTCATTCAAGTTAGTACATTTTTACAACCTAATTTCAAATTCTAGTACAATCAACCAAGTGAAGTTAGCTAACTTGGATGGTTTTCCCACTAATTAAGCTAAGTATATGTTCCTTGTTGTTCATGAACAATTGGCAATCAAAATAGTTAAAACTTAAAAGTGAGTTTAATACTTACGGAGTACTAAACATAGCAATTGTTTTAGATTTTAGTTTTTGTGTTAGAATCCCGAGAATACATCAATATTAAAATCCGAGTGAGAGAAGCTTAACCATTTTAATGGTCTTACCTAACTCGAATTCGGACTAAATCAGATAATATAAAACAAAACAAAAAAAGATTATTACTCGATACATTTACTTCCCAACCCAAGGTTTTGGCAAATTTGTCAGTCCTATAAAAAATTCCTGACTCATTCATTAATCATTTCACTTAATGTGTGAATTACTACATTCTCGAATGTTGGTGTACCACTAATTATTACTTGTCATTCATTGGTTTTTCTTCTTTTTGTTCTTCTTTGCTCAATCTTCTTCAACTTTGCTTCCTAGTTAATTAAAGTCCCTTTTTAATCCTCTTTTCTTCCAAGTTTCAACACCCTAAACTCCTAAAGTGTTCCACATTCAAGTACAACCACTTTTTATGAATTCCTTATGCCCAAATTATACTGTAAGACTCTCGTATGGTGAGATCACATAAAAAATGATCATTTTTATTATAAAGTGGTCACTTTTTATCTGTCACACCATACAACTGTCGCACACATAGTTACCCTTCCTCTTTATATATCCCTTAGCTTTTTAAGTTTACAAATCCTGCCTGTAAGACAACCTTATATAGAACGAATCTTGTAGATAACTAATTTTTTATTTTAAATGAATTAACATTTGTATTTAATAAAACCGTTTTACAAGTATTTTGTGTAAGGTGGCCTTAGACCTTATACAAACAACTCTCTTCAAATTTGTCTCAATTTTATGATTTTATTATACGATCAATGTCATTTATTAGTGATTGATTTGTTTAACCAAAATACTAGAGTAGTATTATAATTTTGTGACATACATTATGGTAAAACTATCTTTTAATTAACCAAATACTCATGAAAATGTAGTTACCGGCCATTACATATTTACATCTTTATAGGTATATTTGCATGGGAATAATATGTTTGAGGACAAAAAATGATTTACAATTCTAGACAATAATTGAAATAAGATCTAGATTATTAATATTTAAATAAATTATTGTCCTACTCTATAATTTACTGATCTTGGCACATGCCTCATGCCTTCCCACCTTAGAATATTCATACAAATTCATCAACAATAATGAGAAAAGGAATAAAAATGATATGCACTCCTCATTTATGTAATTTCGGATTACCAATTTCGTAATACGACCGGTTAGAATTTATAATATGAATAGACAATTTACTTAAATAAAGCATAAATAAGTTAAATTATAACTCAATACACCATAATTCGATGTAATTTGAATTCTTATGTCGCGTGAATTGATTTGTGATTTGATAGGTAACTAAGCGGATCCGACACCGATGATGTAATACCTTATACTATACCAATAATGTTTACGAGTATAATTTTATTATACATCCAAGCATCTACTATCATGTTTGTAACTTGGTATAAATTATGCCATAAGTCAAATCTATAGTGTTACACACATAAACTAATGTTATAATAATGATAAATGACAGACTTTTGTATTACTCAATATTGTCATAATATATGGACGACCGTCATGAACTCTCTAATTAACTTTCGTGTGGACTATGATCATAAATAATGGACCCCTCTATTATTTCTTTCTCGGCTAGTCTTCCTGAAAACGGTCATATCCGCCTTAAGTGTGAAACGGGTTAGATACTATCTCATATGGGTAGATGAGACTACAGTATAGCATTTCAGAGGCCTTATGCTTTTTGTCTCATTCATTCATAATTTATATGACTCGTTTTATTGTCTAAAACGGAAAAGTTTGTGTTTATATTAATATGAATTATTAATTACAAATTGACAAATTGTATGTAGCAAAATTTTGATTTTTGATTGGGTGATCCATCAATTGCCAGCTGGTCACTGACAAGTATAGGTTTTATAGTGAGTCGTATTTTTTTCTCTATTATTTTTGGTTACGTAGGTGTTTACTCCATCGTAGAATATTCATAATAATAATAATTTAAATATGTTAATAATTGTACTAACCATGGTGGATTTTTCTTTAATTTTTCTTATTTGGATCATTTCATATTACAAAGACATCTTAGAATTATTGTCGGTGACAAAAATTAGTACGGGTGCTTAAAATACTAAAATCGACACATATAAATGACATAACACCCAACTAAATGATACGTAGAAATTTTTTTTTTCCTTATGGGAAAAGACATCTTAAAATTCTTCACGGTGACAAAAAATTGTAGGAGTACAAAAATTAGTACGGGTGCTTAAAATTCTAAAATCGACACATATAAATGACATAACACCCGACTAAATGATACATAGAAAATTTTCTTTTTCCCTTATGTGGAAAGACATCTTAAAATTCTTCTCGGCGACAAAAATTAGTAGACTATACCACCAAAGTTATCTTGTAATGAGCGAAAACAATGTGTTTCAAAAAAATGAAAAAAAGGGTTTCACAAAGGCCAATTAGTAGACTATATTAGGTTTAGAATCCAAACTCTGTACGGTAGAGTTTCTAAACTCATACATTTAAATATAATTTTTTTTAAAAAATCAGAAAAATTACACATAAACTCGGATAAATGTATAATGGTTGTACAATGCTTATACAACTGGAGGTATAGACGTATAGTAGTATTTACCCACGACTTGTACCACGGATTTACTGTAACTTATTGTGAAATTATTTTATCTTAAAAAAGGTGTTTAATCTCTTATTGATCATTTAATATCGCACAAATCTTGTTTAAGATGGAGGTATCCGTCTTAAACCTTAAAACAAGTTAAATGTAAACCTTAAGACAGATCCGTCTTAAACCTTAGAACAGGTTAATGTAAATCTTAAGACAGGTTTGATTACTTGATACCTTCACTACATAAAAGTATAAAACAGGTGTAGGAGTCCATTGAAACAAATCTGTTCAAGGTCGTAACTTGTACATAAATAATTGAGTACAGACTCCGACTAATTCAACATAAGACAGTTTGTCCTCTTCGAAAATAAAAATTAATGAGACAACTTGTCCAAGTCCTCATAAAAAACTTACCATGTCATGCCAAATAATTTTTAATTTTTAATTTTTCTATAAAAAAGTTATTATATATAAAGTCGTGTAAGTTTTATAGAGACCGTCTCATAATACATCGCGAGTTTTTTTTTTATAATTTAAAGTAAAAAAGTAATGTCGAATATGATGTTAACGGGATTTGAATTCTGGTCGTAAATACCACTCCTCATAATTTTACCAGCTAAGCTGACTGATATCTACATGGATACGCTTATTATGAAAATAAATATTGTAGTAGACAAAAAAAATGTCATTTTAGACTACCATAAACGATAAAAATTTTATAAAAGACAAACAAATTAAATACAATAATTTTTTACAAGTTTTAATTTAGTGAAACACCGTCTCTCACAAATACCCGAAAGAATATAAAAAAGAGAGCAAGAAAGGTTCATAAAAGATGAATGTCAGCTTATATGTTTCTTTCAAACATCAACTTCAAATAGTATAAACTTTCAAGACCACTCCTCTCCCTAACAAATGATCATCTTTTGACATTTCCTTTACTACTCAAAATTCTATGTTCTTTTCCTCAAAACACATAAAATATATACCCTTAATTATCCATTTATTATATAATTATAATATAATTATATTACATAATAATTAAAAACATTTAATTCTAATTATTTATCTCAAATTTTGCTTAATTTTCTGCTAAATTTTTGTTGGGTAAGTTAAGATTTTGATAAGATTCTTTTCTTGAATTTGTAAGTATCCAAATTCCATGCAAAAATATTCAGTTTTTGTAGCATTTTTTGTTAGTTTATACACATGTCTTCTCCACTCTTTCATGATGCTTAACTTGTTCTATGTATGTGTATGTGTGGTCATTTTCTCTTCACCTTCCTTATGTTATCTACATTCTTGTATAATATTCTCATTTTATTCATCACAAAATTATAATTCTTATTACTAATCTCTAGGTAATTAATCTACTAATCATCATATCATTAATTCTAATAGTACATGATCATCAACTGTTTACTCCCTTTGATATCTACGTTTGTATATTTCTGTGAGCTGTATTTTAATCAAACGTAAAAATTCAAACGAATCGGAGGTAAGTAGTTTCTTGTACATGATCATAGCTATTCTTCTAAGAAATTTCTTATTTTACTCCCTTTTTTTTAAATCATTGACTAATTCTAGTCAGTTGCATACAAAATTACTGAAAAAATCTTTTATTTTTAATTACCAGTCAATTATCTTTATTTTTTTGACTTAGTCTATTATTATGAATTTCTAACCTAATGTTCATGTGGTTTGTTGAATGGTGAT